>NW_018164520.1:660939-679022 GCF_001263595.1 Phalaenopsis equestris
TATGCTGGAATAAGCTGCCCCTGTTCGAATATATGTTGTAATAGATACTGTGGGCTCCAACCAATTTCTTGAATAAGCTGCCCCTGTTCGAATATATGCTGGAATAAGCTGCCCAAGCTGCCCCTGTTCGAATATATGCTGGAATAGATACTGTGGGGTTCGAATATATGCTGGAATAAGCTGCCCCTGTTCAAATATATGTTGGAATAGATACTGTGGGCTTCAACCAATCTCTTGAATAAGCTTCCACTGTTTGAATAAGCTTCCCCTGTTCGAATATATGTTGGAATCTTTTTGGTGTTTTGAGCAGTTAGTTTTGGGGCTTGATTTTATTTTCTGTTGGTGCCTCTCTATTCGAAATATATCTTCGAACAGGGGCATATATTCGAAATTTATGTTTTGAATTGATTCCAGCAAATATTCGAACAGGGGCAGCTTATTCAAGAGATTGGTTGGAGCCCACAGTATCTATTCCAGCATATATTCAAATAGGGGCAGTTTATTCCAGTATATATTCGAACAGGAGCAGCTTATCCAAATAGATTGGAGCCCAAAACTAACTACTCAAAACACCAAATAGATTCCAGCATATATTCGAACAGGGGCAGCTTATTCAAGAGATTGGTTGGAGCCCACAGTATCTATTCCAGCATATATTCGAACAGGGGCAGCTTGTTCCAGCATATATTCGAACAGGGGCAGCTTATTCCAGCATATATTTGAACAGGGGCAGCTTATCCAAATAGATTGGAGCCCACAGTATTTTCACCAAATAGGGGCAGCTTATCCAAATATATTCGAGCAGAGGCAGCTTATTCCAGCATATATTCGAACAGGGGCAGCTTGTTCCAGCATATATTCGAACAAGGGCAGTTTATCCAAATAGATTGGAGCCCAAAACTAACTACTCAAAACACCAAATAGATTCCAGCATATATTCGAGTAGGGGCAGCTTATTCAAGAGATTGGTTGGAGCTCACAGTATCGAAAAAATTCGAAATTATACCGGGACTCTCGTCGAGTGCTTCATGTGTTTTAAGTTCCAAGTTAAATTTTCAAAAGACATAAGATGGTAGATTTGTCACTACATAGAGATTTGACCATTTTTCTTTGAGGACTTTTTGATATAGAATTCAAGGCTTCCAAAGGCGCAAGCCTCTTTGGTTAATTACACCTCTTTATAACAACAGGGTACTTTCGATTAAGGCTAGTCATTTAGAATTGAATATTTTACATATATTGGTAGCAGACATGATTTTGAGCTGTAAAATTTATGACTTGAAACCTAAAGCAGATGTTGGGGGAAATGATAACAAATCCGATCAAGATCTCATGGTTTCATTATCCCGGGTCGTTGTGGTCTCGATCTGCTTAGTCTTGTGTGTTTAATTTGTTACTTTGAAAATTTAATTTTAAAAAATCTTAATTTAAAAGGTGACCCATACGGTTGAAATTTTTTGTTGACATGGTCATCATCGATGAATTCGACATTTAGAGCTTTCATATTTAACTTATATTTGATGTTTGTCAATTTTGATATATTTAGTGTATTAGTTTTGTCGGCTCAATGCATAACAAAGAGTAGGATGAGATTATGTGATTTTAGACTTGTAAATTTTTATATTTGTGATTTAAACATTTATTAGACTTTACTAGACTAAGTTAATTCTAGATCTTAACAAAAAGAGGATTGAATTTGTTGGTGGCATTTACAACCTTGTCTTATAGACAAAGTAGTTTGATTTATTTATATTTAAAATATGAACTATTTGAATGCAAGTTTTAGCCTTAACCCATGCAACATTTCTAGGCTTTTCGTTAAAATATTTAGATTTTTAATCGGAGCCCACACGGTAAATTATAGTTAATTTTTATAGTATGCACATATATGCGATCATAATGTGTTTTGTCCTTCAAAGTATAACATGATGTTTTAGCCATTTGTATATAACTTGATAGCACTTGCATAACAACATGAATGGTCACAGTTTAATTGCACATATTTCAAGGCAAATCTTGAGTTGAAACATTCATTATTTAAGTGCATGCAAAATTAAATTTTTGTACTTTAAGGAGACCGCCTTTTGTCTACTTTCAAATTAGAATTGTAAATCCGGTGGTGGATTTTTAAATTTCAAAAGCCCAATGTTTGAATTATTTTTCATATCCTAATTAGAGGTTAATTTTGAAGTTGCAAAATTTCAAATGTTTTTTAAACCCTAAGAGCCTAAAATTTAAAATCTCAAATTCTAGGTAATATTGAAATTTAAGGACCTAAATTTTAGAAGTTCAAAATTTCACATTATTTTAAAATTCAGATGATCCACACTTTATATTAAAATTTCACGATTTCAAGTTATTTACAAGTCCAAATCACTTGAAATTTTGGTAGCCTCTTGGTGTCAACTGCCATTTGGGGGCACGGGAGAACGTCAATATTCTCAACTGTCTTAGAAAACTCATTGGTCAGTGTCATGAGACACTATTGTTGGGTAGCAAAAATACGTTTCAAGACATGGTCTTAAAAAACACTATAGGCCTTCAATGTTTCTGCAAAAATGGTCAAATAATAAGCAAGCATGTCCCTCGAGTGGTATTTTATTTTTTCTGAAGACAGTTACACACGCTTCCCAGAACAAGTATTTATATCCCCTAATTTTTTCAAAAAATTTCAATTGAGTCAACAAATTCTCTGAATTGTACTTAATTCCCTTAACGGGTACAAGAGCTTTCTCGAATGAATATTTTAAAAATTACCCTTCACACCACTTCGTTATATGCGAGCGAGATTGATGGTGACGAAATAAAACACAATTTTTTAATTTTTTTCCTGATTTTCTAATTTTTTTAGTACAATATGAAATGTAAAATACAAATAGCAAATTGTGGGATGAAAAGATTAGGTCACTATTTTGATTCGGGTAAGTAGATTTGTCGGGTTGGGTTCAAAATAAGGGAGGAAAGGCTCTATCTTAAGGCTGTGCGCTAGGGCAGAGCGGCATAGGATTTGGGCAAAGAAGCAGCTCAATTTAGAGCGGACGGGTTTGAGCTAGTTTCGACGGGTTGAGGAGGCAATAACGTATAGGTTGCGTCGTTGGGAAGCGAAGGGGAAAGCAAGTGAAGGCTTCGGTTGTTCAAGTAGAACGATTGCGACTTCAATGTAGGGCCTTGCTACAAGGAGGAACGATAGAGGATTCTGGTTTAGAGATCGAGCGGCTTGATCATGCTTGAGGTAGGAAGGAGGCGACGAAGAATCTGGCGTCGTGTGTAGAGGGGAGGAGGCAACGTGCAACAAAAGACGAAGGAAACGATGAGTAGGTACACCTAGTCTTCTCATTGGATCATCAGATGGTCAACGTTTAATGTGACCAAACCATCTAAAACGACTCTCTCTCATTTTGTTTGTCATTGGAGCTCCAACGCTATCACAGATATATTCATTTTGCATCTTGTATTTAAGTGTAAGGCCACTCATCCACCTAATCATTCTAACTAATCATTCTACACCTAATCATTCTAATCTCGGCAACACTTAACTTAGTTTTATGCTTCTCTTTTAAAGGCCAACATTCAGCGCCATAGTGCATTTCAGGTCCCACTACCATCTTATAAAATTTTCCTTTCAATTCAAGCAGTACTTTCCTATCACACAATAGGCCCAAAGCATTCCTCTACTTCAACCAACCAACCTGAATTGTACTAATAACATCCCCATCATTATCATTTTCACTTTGAACAATAGAGCTGAGATATCTAAAGCGATATAAATCATTCATGCCTTTTAATAATTTGATCACCCATAGTTACATTTCTGTCACTAGTACTACTACTACTAAAATTACATTTCATGTATTTAATTTTAGTTCTACTCAAACGAAGGCCTTTAGACTCCAAGGTAGACCTCCATAATTCAAGTTTTTCCTTAGCTTTTTCTCTCGTCTTATTCACGAGAAGGATATCATCAACAAAAAGCATACACCAAGGTTCATCCTCCTGTAAGTGTCCTGTAAGACCATTTATAACTAAAGCAAAAGGATATGGGCTTAAAGCTGATCCCTGATGTAAACCAATAGAAATAAGAAGAATATTTGGTCAATCCCCCTTGTGTTTTTACACAAGTAACAGTTCTTGTATGCATATCTTTAATGACTTGAATATAAGTCATATCAACACCTTTCTTCTCAAGAACTCTCCAAAGGATATCTCTTGATACCTTATAGTAAGCTTTTTCTAAATTAATAAAATTCATATGTAGATCCTCCTTCTAATCTCTGAACTTCTCCATCAAACCTCTCAATAAATGTATAGCTTCTATAATAGAACTGCCCGACATAATCTAAACACACCCTACGTTTAATTAAATTTAATTAACATTTACAATTTTTTAATTTTTTCTTTTAAATCAACAGATATATCATGTCGATCTGATTAGATTAGATGAAACAATGATGGTGAAGATACAAAGAATGATATTGCTATCTTTTTCTTTTTTTTTTTTCTTTTGCTAAGGCCATGGTTACCAATACGATAATTATAGAATCTGATCTTGCGATCTTTGGGTAAGACTGGATGATCCAAGTGATTGGTTTGATAATCTTGAGCCTATTATTTCATAACTGAATCAATATAATAGGAAATTAGAACGTAGTTGTTATGACAGTGGCAATGAGGCCACTAAGTAAAAGCGGATGCTGCAACTTTTGTTGACTGACACAATCCAAATGCCTTGTCAAATTGCCTTTTTTAGTCGGACATGTGCTTGATTAAATTATGTCGGATGAAATAACCTGCGTGGGACCAGGAAATAGAACTTGGGAAGATGTGAACAATAGGTTGTTTCAGAAGTATTTATGTTCTTATTCTGAAAAAGAAGATATTTTTGTCAGTTAAGTTTTTTATGCAGTGCTTTGTTTTCTATGTAATTCAGACTTCTATTTACAAATCTTGGAGGTGAACGGCGGTTTGCATCAATTGTTGCAAAAAGACTGGAATCACTTGGAGCTCTAACACAAGGAGATCGCAGGTGAGTTTGGTGTGTATTCAATATGTTCTTATACATCTAGATACTTTTCCAGTCTCACTTAAATAGTGGGATAGTGGACTTAACGTGTTTAATATTTTGCATATTACTTCGGTAAAAATTGCAGAGCAGGGCCTTCTTTGAGTGCTTACAATTATGATAGTTACTATGGGAAGAAAGCTCTTTGGACAATGTATAGAGGGATAATGGAACAGGTTCTTAATTTTTTCACGGATTTAATATGTGCGCATTGAACAAGATCATTATTATTGGCATGCTAAATTGCAATTTATTTCCAGGATCTCCTTGCCGTTGTACCTCCTGGATGTTCATCTGACAATCTATCAAGCATTCAAGAGTTTATTATCAAATCAAAAGCTGCTCTTATATCTGTTGGAATCATTAGGGATACTATTTTATGTAAGTACTAAAATATGATGGCTTGTACTAGGGATATAATCATTGTCTTAGCTGATGGATTATTAACCGATTTTCAATATCTTCTACTTACCGTTCTTGATACTTGTACTAAGGACTTAATTTGATGAATTGTTATTTAAGCAAACGCTGCTCTTATCTCTGTTGGAATCATTAGGGATACTATTTTATATAGGTATTATAATTTGATGACTTATACTAAGGATGTAATCATTGCCTTAGCTGATGAATTATTAACCGGTTTTTAATATCTTTTACTGACCCGGTCTTAATACTTTCCATCCTTTATCATGGACACCTTTTGTCTGGTGATCATATCAGCATCACAGGGATATACTCTTTACTATTACCTATTGACATATTTCAGCTTGAGGGGCTGTTAAGTCACCAAAGATTTTTAGAAATGGATCTTCCATTTACATGAAGGCATATTTTTGTGTTCCAATAAATTTTCAAGATTTCGGCTCATTAGTATATACCATGGATAGCATAACCAATGTATTCCAAGAAGGGTTGCAAAAGGAGGAAAACAACTTATTTTGTTTGGAGGCAATCAGTTTTAGTGGATTTTTTTCTTTCAGCGGGTGTCTCTATATTGCTTCATCCAGCTTGCCATTGTATTATTGGATTTCTTGACTCAATATTTGATACAGGTAATGGCAAAGATGGAAATAAACTATCTGGTCGTATAGTGGATTCAGATATGCACGATGTTGGCCGTTTTCTAAATAGGATTTTGGGCTTACCTCCTGATATTCAGAATAGGTCGGATTAATAAAATGCATTGTTGATCTGTTTTTTTTTTCTTCTGCTTATTCTATGGGAATTTTACTTTTCAGGCTTTTTGAGCTTTTCATCAATATCCTTGAACTTCTTGTTCACAATGCTCGAAGTGAGGGGCAATTTGACTCTGGAATAGTTGATATCAAAGCTAACATTATTGAACAACAAGGATCACCTAAGGTGGTGGTCGTTTTAGAATGGCTTGTTAGATGTGTTGGATACTCCTAAAACTATACATTAACTACCTCTTTTGCAGACAGTTCATGTTGATAATCTTTCTGGTGCTTCAACTGTACTATTTACCTTTACAGTTGATCGTGGCATAACTTGGGAGGTAATTGTTATGTTGTTGACTATTTGAATTGATATTTTTTTCATTTTATATTTGCAAGGCAATGCACTTTTTAAAGTATAACTATCTTTGCAGTTTGCAAAGGATGTATTTGATGAGAGGCAGAAGGATGGGCTTGGTTCTACAAATGATGGATTCTACGAGTCCAGAAGAGAATGGATTGGTAGAAGACATTACATGTTAGCTTTTGAAGGGTATGTAATTGTTTAATGATGTTTCTTTTTCATATCTAGTACATGTATTTTTTTATGCTTGATGTCAACCCGAACTGAATATTCTTTAGTGATAAATAAAAAATGAAAAAAAAAAAAAATCTACAAATTCCAAGCAACCCTAAACACAAAAAGCCTGGCTAGTCTCTTTATCTATCCCGCACACAAAATTGCCAGATTAATCTTCCAATAACTAAATCCTTGCCCTGTGCCCCGATTTCTACTTGTGTCTTTGTTGTCTTATTTCTTAACTCATGTGACCCTGCAAGCCCATTTACCCTCACTCTCTCGTTATCTAGGTTATCTTTCTCTCCCCCCACCTCCCCCAGTCCACTTGTCTCTTCTCACAAGCTATACTTTTGCAGCTTCCTCCACAGCATCTACTCCGGTTCTCTTTCCTGGCTAGTCTCTCATCTGCACCTGCCACCATACTTTTCGTTTCTAGCCTTTCATGATCTACTCCCTATGATTCATCCCTTGCTTTCTCAGACTCTTTCTTCTCTGCTTCTCTCACTACTGCAGAACACTAGCTATCACGACTCATTTAAACTCCTTTTAATTAAGCATGAGACATAGCAGACATAAACAATTCTGTCTGACACTTTTTCTATCTATCAATACTTATCATAATTTTTCTAATCAGGATTGAGTGTGATACTGGAGTTAATACAAATCGCAACGAAAATGCAAATATTACTGCTGAAATTTCAAAAGGGTTACAAACAAAAACTCTTGACGAAAAGAAAAATAATAACACAAACATCAGAGACACTCTAAGCCGAGGGCGAAAGGAGTGGACTGCAGCTAGATTAGTGGAAACAGGGAATTTGATGTGGTAGGGAGGGTTGACGACAGCGAGGTGATAGGGATGTAGCTGGAGGCAGTTGTGGTTCAAGAAGGGGTGGTTGGACAGAAGAAGCAGATGCTTGGGATGTGGCTACACAGCAACCAGTAACAGATGGTTGGACCAAAAGGGCAGCGCAGAGATGGCAGTAGTGATCATGGGGTGCGCAAGAAGGATAACAGCATGCATGTGAGGGGCATAAGCAATGAAATATGTGGAAGGAATCACCACCTTGGAACAGGATAGCTAGAGCACCATCTGTCCTCGGATACTACCCTAGCAAGGGAAAAGACGTTGATGACCGAAAAATCTGAAACAAAAACCTACCCTGAACAAAAAAAATAATATATATATTGTAGTAGATAACTAGGAGGAGTAGACCTCTCCACTTGAGCTGCAGCCCTAATCCACATTTAGGGCAGGTTGGTTCCATTTCTTCTCCACTGAACCGGTTCAGCTGCTCCAAACTTGTTCAGCCAGAAATAACCCCCCATGTCAGAGTGAGTAAAGGATAAGTACCTTGATTGTCATAAAATATAAATGCGCTATTGTAATCTTCTCATAGATATATCAGGATCATTACCAAATGATCGTTCATATTTTAAATTATTAAATGGAATATAAACCTTCTAAAAAATTTCTTTTTTTTTTAAAACCCAAAGGCTAATATATTAAAAAAAAGGAATGATACAGATAGATTGTGTGGGAGGGTCCAAGCATAGCACCCTGCCCACATGATAACCACAACATGTAAATGGTTCCAAAAAGAAAAAATACAGAAAAATACATGAGAGACCTAAAGAAAATACCAAAAGTGCCAAAATATGTAGTATCAGGTAGCTGGAGAGCGACCTAATTTTGCCTTGTCTCTGCCTCTAGTTCTAGGAAAGGAGCCAGCTAATAAATTAGGAAGATGAGTGTCATTGTCAATAGTAACCAATGTATCATCCAATAAGTTCCCGAGCTCGAGTCAGCCTTCATTCTTCTTCTTCCTCCTGGAATAGACTTGCATTCCTCATCCGAGGATTGGCTTGCCTGATCAGTGGATTTATCTAAAGTGAGCCGAACATATGTAGGTTGTTAAACATTAGAAGCAACTACTTGTTGTACCAGCTGATCTTTTATTGGATCAAAGAAGCACTCTCGTGTATTTTGGCATGTAAGTGAGTCTTCTTCAATAACTATGAGTGGTATAAGCACGTTTGGATCTGTACCTGTAGTATGGTATTCTTAATCAGGAACTGCGGTGTTCGATAGAGGATCGGGTTGCACCTTCACAGCAGGGATGGTAGGTGGCTTATTTTTAGCGGTATCCGACATTAGATGAGGATGCAAGTGATAGCAAATAATAGAATTGTGGTCAAACACACTACAATGAGAGCAATAAGGAGGATGTGGTTCTATTTCAACCTTTTGTCAATACCCGTTGTGAGTGGTTCCACTCCATACCTCATTCGGAACTGGTTGAGTGATATCTCTCTCAACTAACACAAAGGCCATGGAGGGTCTGGTGACAGCAAACGTAGGACTATCAAACTTGAGAGGCTTACTGTAAGCAGTTGCTAAGAAATAGAGAATTTTCAATTTGAACAGATATAATTTTAACCCCGGAAACTTTATCCAGACAGGAATGATAGGGTACTCCGCTTTTTTGTCAAAATCAACAGACCACTTTAGAATTTCATAAAACGGTTGTCGATTTTGATAACTTTTCGAGAAAAAATACGAATGCAATTGGCATCGTGAGATAACTGGATAAGTATACGTTGATATCAAATAAGTCAATATTTCAACTGCCCAATAGCTTCATAGTATCATAATCTTTCTTAATGATCTCAAGTTTTGGGTGACCATCAAGGAATTTCCTCACTAGAGCAAAACGTCAGGAAGATACGAGAGTACTGGTTTCAACCTCAGTGAGAATAATAGCAGACTTCCTATTTTTTTACAAAGTTTTTTTAATGAAAGTGTGATCACCACCACCTTGAAGAGCCTCATGGAAAAATTTTGAAACATTGTAGGACTTGCCAATGCGAAAATTAGGCTTTGAATCTGAAAGTGGAGCACAAGTAGGAATAGGAAAGTCGCTGACAAGTGCAATGGCATAGGAATGGATTGTCAAGGCCATCTCCAAAGTGGTTAGGCGAGCCCTACAAAAAGACGAGCAAATTTTGGTAAAACTGTCTATCAGGCAGGGCGACAGAGGCGTCGTTGAGTACGAGAGAGACGATGTGAGCCACGATGCCTAACAAGGAGCTGCGAGCGAGCATCGTCGACTGCGGATGAGGAGAGACGACGCCAGCGAGCGACGTCGACAGGAGGATGACTCCGAGCGAGCGTCGTCGAGAAAGCTGCAAGGGCGTGAAAACGTCTTCGCTGGAGACGATAGAGATAAAGAGAGAAATCGAGGAATCACCGTTGGGAATCGCTATCGAACGAAACCCTAGAGCAATTGATTTAAGAGATCGGATCGAAACAAGCATGAACTAAGAGCCAAAATTTTGGATAGAATTTTTGGGGAGCATATTTATAGATCGTTAATAGCCCAAGCAAAACGATAAAAAAATTGGACACGGAGGCGAAACTATTCCAGAGGGCGACATTGCACCAACCTTCCAAGCTGCTTTTCCCTCATTTTTAACACGCCAGATGCTAACCCCTATAACTCCAGTTTCTTTTGGAATCATACTCGAAATCTTCTCACTTTCATCCTCGAGCACGAGCGAAGCTTCCACTTTCTTTTTCATCCGTCTTCTCCACGGTTTCATTAGGTAATTTGATTGGAAGATCGGTTGAATCAATCGTTTTCACCGTGTAGTTAATTAGTTTGTGTGATAGTCTTGTTGGTTCAGGCCCTCACGATCAACGCTATTAGGTTCATCATTAGAAGGATTTTTTGGTTGATGTGGATAGTATTGCCCTTTGACAGCGCATAGATAGATTCTGATCTCAATTTCACTAGTCGTTTTCTTTGAAATACTAACAATATTTACACATCGATTCCTTGGATCATGTTAAACTGAATTGGGCAAAGATATTTGGTTCATGTTTTATAGATTGATATTTGGGGCCATGGCTTTTTATTGCATTTAATGCGGGGCTTGATTTTCTTTTTTTTTTTTTGAGATTTGAATTTTTTTCTTGAGTAAAAAGTTTCTTAAAAGGCTCTTTCATTTGATCCTGATTGTTAATTTAGACTATAATTCTGCATTTATCATTTTGATCTTCAGCAGATGTCCTTTTCCCATTCTTGTTTTCAGAAACCATAGAAATAATGATATGTCATATATGATGAGCGGAGAAGATGAAGTGTCTTATAATATCATTTAAAAGCAAGAAAATCCAATGCTTTTGGAAAATTTGGAAAGAGATTTTCACTGGGTTTTTGGCTTAGTGGTATTACTCCTTGACTCCAAAGGGTTACTTAGGCCTGGTTGATCAAGTTAATTGATAACCTTAAAATTGGCATTAAAACTCACTCAACACAAAAACATTATTCGCTCATTACTCAACATACCTAAACGTCACCTAAGGCCCTGAGTAGCCTACTGCCATGACTCATCTAGAGCGAAAACTCATCAAATTGCCCAGACCAATAAAGCTCCGCTTTGATTTCAGTAGTTTGAACTCACGTAAGGGACTCAAAGTAGTCACCCACTTCAAAAAGTAATTATTCCTAAATATCTCAGCTACTCGTATATTCTCTAACATGCTTAAGGTTCTTGCTATGGGAAGTCATTCACATTCAATGCATAGAGAATAACTAACTATTTGAATTTCTAGCTACACGATTGATGTTACTAAGATAATTTATGTATTTTTCTTATTATTTTTTATAACCATTCCATTGCGTTTGATTTTGGCCTCTCCCTTCAAATAAGGGGTTATTGGTGTGCTATGTATAAGACATTAGATGTATATTTGGCCATATATCTTTACTCGAGATTTTCTAAGAGCTTCTCTCCAATATACTTCTAATCCTAATACGACACACCCTTTCTAAGGTATCAATCACGTTTTTGTAATTCCTAATAAATTAAAGAAAATATCTAACTTATAGTTTGTCTCCTCGATATTCATAAGACTTGACCCAAACATTTAATAAGGTTTTTGTATTACTCCACAAACAACTTTGGATGTAGTATTTTTGAAGGTGCAGTGAGCATGGTCAATTTGGAGAATGTCAAAGGCCAGAAAACCAGATTATGGATCATCATGTAGACCTTTCCTCCCCCAACGACCAAAATAATGAGTTTATCACTTCCGAATAGCTCTAGAACTTGGTTGATTGTCTTTCTCAAATGATTAAGGGAATCTGCATGTAATTTTCTTAAGCAATACTTATTATACTTTTGCCCGAAGAACATGACTCAACCTTTATTCTTGCTTGCTACCACCAATTTTCAACTTAAGTTGCTACACCAGCTCTATCCCACAACAAGTCGCGACGCAATATACAAAAAGGAATATTGGTGGAACTCATCTCCTTCAAAAACCTTGCAAATATATGACTGAATTGGTTAATATTTTCTCCATCGAGATTGTCAAGACTTAACCTCTCACTGGATTCACGATGCTCATGTTAGTCTCTCATAAGGAGAAGTTGGACTTGACCAACCTATTGCCCTAATTCAATTCTCCATACATCATTAGAAATGTTGTGAAGTGTTACATTCTCCATGTTGGTTCTCCTGCATCATGCCTGGCAGCATTAGTTTCTTTGACAGAGTAAAGCGATAAAATATAATCTAGTTTTCAAGCGTGTGAAAACTTATCAAAAATTCTCAACTTTCTTTTTTTCTTAAGCACTAGACAAGAGTCTACTTAACTATCTTGCCAATCTTGACTTAATTATAGCTGGAGATACTGAATACGAAGGAGTTTGAGCTAGATGTCAACTAGATATCTCTGACTAAGAGCTTCTAGTTCATTTAGTTATATACTTGGCCTTAAATGGCTAAATACTTTGGTCATATTATTGAGCTCATCAGCTCTCTCATCTACTCTACAGAGTACAAATGTGTGACTTCATCGTCAACTTTCAAGCTACCACAATTTTGATTATTCTGGGTAGCTTGACGACATATCTGGAAAGTTAGGAACAAGTTATATAGTTGTTCATATTGATTGACCGAGCGATCAAACATTTGTTGACCTGAACAGTATCAATATCATTATTCTAACCGAAAACCTCAGCAAACTCCTACATCAGTGTCACATCAATGCAAAAGAGTACAACTTTGCGATTTTGTTTTCTACTTCCAAGTTGCAACATTTTGGTTCTTCTTGGGAAGCTCAACATAATTCCCTAGTCTTAAGGAACAAGTTGTGCAACCACTCAAACTAGTTGGTTGTGCGATCTAACAATTTTGGACTTTGACAAGGCCACCACCACTGTCCTTTTCTTAAAATGTGCAATCATGGGTGTCTTACCAACAATCTTTTATATTAGGCATGGTTGCATCCGTCAATTTGAAATTTAATTTTAAATCTTCTTTTAGTGTTACATAAATTGTTGATGTGCTTTGCGATGAGTGCTTCTATCAATTGATACCATAACACGCGGACCCAACGATCATGATGCCTTGAAATATTGTGTTTTCAATGAGGATCACAATTGTTATGCTAAGGATTAGTATCAACTCTATATCCCAATAGAAAATTTAATTTGTTTGGACAAGTTGAAATTCATCCTTACGATCTTTGGGTGATGACTAGATAAGGTTTTAATAAAGAAAAAGGTTAAATTGAGACTGCTCCAATGCAGGCCATGCTTATAGGGGTAATCCAATTCGTACTTGGGGGTGTTGAGGCTGAGGTGTCAAGGCAGGTTAACCTCAAGAGACTTTGTTTTGGACAGGCCCATGCTGTTTTCACATCTCGCTCAACTTCTCTTAAGTTTCCTATAAGCTTCTTTGATGTCGATATGCCCTCTACTGATATCCATTATTATGACATACTGATATCTTTACTCTTTACAAATTATCATTTTGACATCACTTTGATAGATAACAGAGAGCAATGTTAACATTATTTTTAAACATATTTTTTATTTGATGAACCTCGACTCTTTTTGGCTCATGTTACTGCTGAGTCCTTTTACAATTCTTTGATTAGCGCAATGAGACCAAAGGATTAATCACACTTCACCTGGAGTGCGGGCAACTTCACAATAGTTTTTGCTTTCTTTCTTTTTAGTGTAGTATTCAATGTTTTATTTTCTCAAGGCCTATAAGATGATTTTTTTTCACCTACTACTTGCAATTGTATTTTTTTATGAGAGGTTAAACTGTTACTGTCCGAGGTTTTTTGTTGAAATTTTGGTCATGCACTTGGTTTTGTTTATGATGAGGTGCTATTATTATTAGAGTTTTGAGGGGAGTTGGACTTAAATTCTAAGATGCTATCCTAGAAATCTCTTATTCCTCGCAATGACCTATGCAATTTTCATTAGTGCTTCCTTCAATTTAGAGTACAAGAAAGAGTTCTTCACCACCCTATGGTTGAATACAACTTCGTTTACTTAGGCTACAGCTGAAGTGTTAGGTGTCAATATAATTATCACCTATCATTGGCTTAACGTCGAGAGGTCGCTCTGACTGATTAATCAAAATATTCATCGAGCTGCTAAGATAAGGCCTTGGCTTAGCCTATCCACAACAAATGCAATAAGCTGAAGGAGGCCTACATCATTCGTGCAAAAAGGAGTCATCACCACCCTTCAGTTGAATATTAATATTTTTTAATTGAGCTGCAATTGAAATATCTGATGTTGATATTAACATCACTTGCAATTGATTTGATACCTTAGAAAAAGCTACACTAAATTAAGCAAAATATTCACCAATTTGCAGGATCTTGGCTTAGCTTATTCATAATGTAGTCTATAATTTGAACGAGGTTGATTCCATCTAAGATGTGCAATATCCATTACTAGATCTCTAGTACAAAAAAAACAAATGGGCAGTGGAAGGTTTGTGTCAATTTCATAAATCTAAATTAAGATTGTCTCAAGTATAACTATTCGCCTGCATGAATTAACGCTTTAGTTGACTCTACTATTGACTACCTTACATGTACTTTATGGATTCTTTCTCGGGCTATCATCGAATGCATCCAAATGACTATGAGAAATCTCTATTCATAATTGACAATGGTTTGTGCTGTTACAACATCATACTTTTAACGTTGAAAATAGCTAGTGCAACTTACCAGAGAACGATTGACAACATGTTTAAAGATAAAAAAGCTACTAAATCAAAGTCTTCATTAACTATGAGTTGTACTGTTACAACATTATGCTTTTCATATTGAAAAGAGCTGGTGCAACTTCTAAAAAACTTCGTATAATTGATACATATTAATAACCTTTAATTACAGCTTATACATGTGTCTTTTAAGATACATTAAAAATTGTATATAAAGCTTCTAAAAAACCTCACGTCACCTTTCTGTGGCCCAACATGCTTATTTTCCTTGCTTGAAATAGTAATCATTGTAATTTCTTATGAACTAAAAACTTAAATGGTTCTATTATCTCATGAACATAATTTTTCACGCTAATTATTTGAAGTAATATGAGCATTAATATTCATAAATATAGTTAGTTCGATGTAGAGACCTTTAAATTAGGATATGCTTTCATAGTTAAATTGTGAAGGATATAATTATAAACAATAATCATGAATGTTTGCAAGAATATGAAACAAAGCAATCAAGTGTTAGATTATTTAGTTTATTAAATTAGTCAGATTTTGGTGTTAGATTACTCGCTTCCATTTTATTTCTAATCCTTATTTTACTTATAATAGTAATGGAAGAGTTATATAATATTTGTAAAGTTTTTGACACATTTATACCATGAAGGATTATAATAACTGTTGATAAGATTAGGAGTTTAGGACTTAATGCAACGTACATAATTTTTCACGCTAATTATTTGAAGTAATGTGAGCATTAATTTTCATAAATATAGTTAGTTCGATGTAGAGGCCTTTAAATTTGGATATGTTTTAATAGTTAAATTGTGAAGGATATAATTATAAACAATAATCATGAATGTTTGCAAGAATATGAAACAAAGCAATCAAGTGTTAGATTATTTAGTTTATTAAATTAGTCAGATTTTGGTGTTAGATTACTCGCTTCCATTTTATTTCTAATCCTTATTTTACTTATAATAGTAATGGAAGAGTTATATAATATTTGTAAAGTTTTTGACACATTTATACCATGAAGGATTATAATAACTGTTGATAAGATTAGGAGTTTAGGAATTAATGCAACGTAGTAATTGCTGATGGCCCCTCAAACAAGATTGGATTTTCCCATTTTTCTTGTATCAAAACTCATGAACCTCTTTTGGCCTCAATTAAGACTCATCTTAAAAGAACTTTTGCCTTTCCTTGTGAAAGTCATCATAAACTTTCAATCTATCTGCCGTGATATAACCCTTCGTGGACTTATTTATTTTCTCTATCATTCCCATAAGCATTTAAAATATTTTAAGAATTTTATGAACATGTTATGCTCAACCTATATCAACTTATAATTTAGATATCAATGTGCAACATTTGAAATAATAGATGAATTTTGAATATGCATGGTGTATCATATCACTTACACAATATGAAATAACATGAGATTATGTTTTTAACAATCTAGCGAGCATATTTAGTGCATTATACTTTTTTATGTATTAAATATCATTAAATTATCTAATGTGATGAAATTTGTATTCATATGCATATAAAAGTCTAATGTAATACTAGTAATTAAATTGCTTGGGCTTCTAAATCATTTGCTTCTTGTATTAGAGATTTCATATCTCGCCAATAATAATAATTTTTTCGTAATACAAATTTATTCAGACCTTG
The DNA here is from genome assembly GCF_001263595.1 of Phalaenopsis equestris. Classification (NCBI taxonomy): domain Eukaryota; kingdom Viridiplantae; phylum Streptophyta; class Magnoliopsida; order Asparagales; family Orchidaceae; genus Phalaenopsis; species Phalaenopsis equestris. Next base: position 677,465 of record NW_018164520.1, read on the forward strand.
TCATCCCAAACTTTGATCTTTGGTATAAAATTTGATTAGAACTTCAATTTCATTAATTTGAATCTAATTCTTTCAACACAATCATACACTAAATATTTTCAAAGCAAGTCAATAAGTTATGTATTTGAATGTCATCTCAGATTTAAGGTAGCAACACCCACGCAAAATTAATTCCAAAATTAATTCCTAAATCAAGGTTGATAACCCCCCACTCTATTATGCTTTTGTAGCAAATAGAATTGTTAAATTTAATTATCCTATTAAAATACATAATTATTTTTAAAGCAAGTCAATAGTCTGGTCTTTGTGTTAAAGTTCAAATAACAACTCGCTAATATACTAGCCCCATTTTGGCTAATAGACTAGGAGGCCATTCGCCCTTTTAGGAGTCTCGCCCAGGTCACTCGGCCCGGTATTCCCCAGGACCGGTCTGTTTCCAACTCCCATATGTATCAAAGAAGTCGGCATCACTTGAGCCTGTACTGCTGGATCCTCTCAAGGTAACTAAAAGTCGGGTCAGTTTGATGTGTCGTGAGAGTAGCCTACATCTCGCATCTGGTGGTGGAGCTGGTGATATGGTGTCGACTGTGAGATCCTGACTTCCTCTCTGGATTAACTGCCCTGTTTCTAGAGTCGGTGTCTCATTCTGTGTCATCACTAGAACTGACCCACTGACTCTACTCTGTTGGTAAGGGTTTTCGTGATCTCAGACCCGGTAGAATGATGTGCTTCTGAATCCATCATGTTGAGTCCTTTAGTTGAACTGCCACAGTCGTCCATTCATGGGGACCATGTCACACCACACTTAGTTCTGCAGTTGGCCTCTGATCGAAAACTCTACCAAATATCTTCAGTCGATGCTAATCCAATTCACTTTCTTCAGTCATCTCAGTGAGTACAATTTGGAGTGCCTCTAAGTCGTGAGTCTCAATTTCTCTACCATTTGAGTTGATGTCACGCTCTTGCCGCTATTATCGTCAATAATAAGACTATATACATTTTCGTTCATTGTGCAGCGGGTGTAAAAAATAGTGGAGAAGCCACTGCGGACCCCTCGTATCAATATCGGTCTGTAGGACCAGTCGAACTATGAGTCTCTCTATCTGGAGGAAGATGAAGTATCTCATTCTAGTCCCTCAGCTCTCTCCTCCTCACTAACCTCCTTCAAGGCACCTTAATTTGTAAGTATGACTACTCTGCTCGTGGGACAACTGGAGGCGATGTGACCGTAGTCATGACATCTGCAACACTGACTGATCGACATAGTGTTGGAGGAGCTATCCCTCTCCTACTTCTTCCCGCTCTTATCTAAAGTGTCACTCCCTTGCCTGGGCTTGTCGGTGTCTTCCGGGTAACTTTTGTCGGTCGTTTTAACTATAGGAGACTGTCTGCTTAATTGTTGTCGCTTGAAGGTTGATTGGTGTCTGCTCTGCTCCCGCATGCCTCTCCACCTTCAGGGCTAGTGTCTAAACATCTCCAAGTGACGGTAAGGTTGCAATTGTACCACATCGCTGATAGCTGGCTTTAAGCCCCCCCCCCAAAGCAATCAAGTGTTAGA
>NW_018164520.1:679085-698938 GCF_001263595.1 Phalaenopsis equestris
ATGCGCGCGTCCTAATCCCCCCCCCCCCCCCCCCCCACAATATCTTGCTACGGTCTGCTCCTCTTGCTCTACCAGGTCACACCTCATCTACAACTAATCAAACTGCTCTATGAACTCTACCGATAGATCCTTCTGCTGCAATTGGTGGAGTCTCAAAAACATATCCCGGCGGTAATGGGGTGGGAGGTATTTCCTCTACATCACATTTTTCATCTTCTCTCACCTTTTAATCTTATTGCCGCTTTTCTTTTTCCTCTGCCTCTGTAAGTTCTCCCACCACAGAGAAGCACTCTTCTTTAGCTTGATGGTCGCTAAATCCTTCTGCCACAACTGGTGGAGTCTCAAAAACATATCCTGACAGTAATGGGGTGGAAAGTATTTCTTCTACGATGTCTTTTTCATCTTTTCCCATTTGGTAATCTTATCGTTGTCTTTCTTTTTCTTCTGTCTCTATAAGTTCTCCCACCACAGAGAAGCACTCTTCTTCAGCTTGATGGTCATTAATTTGACCTGTTTATCCTCTGACACATCCTTATAATTGAAGATGAGCTCAATAGCCTGTAACCAATGGATGAAATCCTCAAGATACATACCTTCTTCAAACTCTGCTAGATCTACCTTGATGTCGAAGTCTCTCTGCCCTCCAAATAATATCTTCTTTGTGTAAGTCTCTCTCTGAGAGGGATTCAAATATCCCTCCTATCTTCTTCGTCGTTGGAATTATCCCTATGGAAGGGATTCAGATTCTCATTTATTTCTCCCCTTCAACTATCCAGATCTTGGTCGAAGGTAATTTCTTTCTGTGTTAATTCTTCAATCTCTGCAAGCCTTAGTTGAAGGCGACGAAGCTCCCGTCATCTCTCTTCTCGGGTAGGCTCGAGCATGTATCTCCAAGGTAGTATGGCTAGGAATAGAAAGGAAATTTTTGGTTGAGTTAGGATTTGGGGGAAATCAGAAGGGGTGTTTAAGGGTAGGAATGAAAAATTTTGGTGGAAAGGTAAGGTGGATGCTAGGAAGCCCTAGGATGGGACTAGGATTGGGCTAGCACTGATACCAAATGATAGCGGAACCAAGTAGGGAAAATAGCGGAAACGCACAAAATAAATTTTTATTAATGTAGAAAGTGATTTACAACACAACACAACGGAAAATAGCAACACAAAACATAAAAAAACACAAGAAAACACCTCTAAGGTGTATCTAAGGACGGTGGAGGTTGGCTAGGTGAATTGGGATAGTTGTTATGGGTGGTGGCAGCAAAGAAATGTTGAGGGAAGCAAGGGAGTTTTCAGAAATGCAGGGACAACAAGTATGGTTCATAGGTGACCGGTGACACGTGGAGGTGTGGCTGGAAGGTACTGGACAGCAAGGGCAGTGGTAGTGGGGAGTGGTGGTTGGAAGTGTGTGGAGAGAGTGAAGATGGTTGGACAGCAAGATAAGGCTGCAGGTATGCGGCGGCTGGGTGCAGGAATGAAGGAGGGGAAGGTCGATGGCTAGGAGAGGGGAGGAGGAAGATTGGGGAAGGTGAAAGGGAAAGGATATAACATCACCTCAGAGTAGGTTACAGTCGGGGCACCTCTACCACCTCGAATTTAGTCTTAGAATAGGGAGAACAACTCCACAAAGAAATCTGAAATTAACACACAATAAAAACTAAACCCTAAACTCTGAAATAACAATATATATCCTCGCAGGAAAGTGAAGCATGAAAAAAGCAAGGGGAGGGGTGCGGGAGGCTATTCTCCCCGTCAAGAGTCACCCGGACCGCTCGACCCGGGATTCCTCTGGACCTATTTTCAACAGACCGGTCTGCTGTCAGCCCAGTTCAGCCGGCTGGCTAGAATAACGGGCAGTCTAGCGCCTGTCTAGTAAGCCTCAAACTAAACCCACACTCAGGCCAACTTCTATGCTTATGAGCCCGCTAATCAACTAAAGTTTAACTTATGTGCAAGACACGTACCAATCATTTTGGTTCAACTCCATAATACTCATTAATGAAAACACGGGTCATCCATTAGATGTAAGCCTCCCACTAAACCAATACTCGGGCCAACTCCAATGCTTATGAGCCCACTAATCAGCTAAAAGTAAAATTTAAATGTAAGGCACATACCAAGTAATTCAATTCAACGCAAAAGCCATTGTACTCATTTATCAAAACCAGGGCCATCCACTGGCTGTATGCCTCAAACTAAACCCATACCTGGGCAACTTCTACACTTTTGAGCCCACTAATCAACTAAAATCTGAACTTATATGTCCACCCTGGTCTGCTCAGGATACCTTAGAGTAGGCACTCTATTATTATTGCTAGCTTTGGTAGACTAGTACAACTAGTATTTTCAGGATGATGAAATCTTGAGATCTTAATCGAGTTTACCTCCTTTCCCTTGATTAATCTCCATCAATTTTATTAAAACACAATCATTAAAATTGAGTCTAAAAAATCATCCTTAATTGAGAATGTTCTCCTATTAGCGAAAAGGATAGTTAATTGTGAGGGTTTGCATCCATAGGAATGAATCCAAATAAATCATGTTCTGAATATCAGGGAAAATCTTATTAAACTTAAGCCTAATCTATTTCATGTAAAATGAATTATTGATTTTGAAGATGGGATTGATTTTTTCTCGAATTATCATAGGGCGCATCTTATAGATTTTTCTGTGATGTTGCTGCACCCCCATTTGTTTTATTAATTAGACTAGATATCTTATTTCATTTACTGAGTTGCATTAGCCTATTTTGCGACACCAAAATAATCCAACCTTGCAAAATGTCATCTTACATGCTATTAAGCATGCCATTTTTGTTTATACATTGTTCTATCTATTTTTGTGCAGTACCTCGACAGGGATGTACAAAATTTATAGACCTGCTATTGGCGAAGTATTAAGGTACTATATAAAGTTGGTGTTAGTTTAAATTTACTGGTTACTTCAATATTCAGTGGATCTTAAATCAATTATGTTTGTGCTGTTCCCACTAGGGAAATGCCTCTAGCTGAGCTAAAAAGCAAGTATAGAAAGGTTTCTTCAATCGAAAAGGCCAATAAAGGTTGGGTAGAAGAATATGGAGTCTCATCTCAACAGGTAAGTGGCTTGAAGATTTATAGAATGCCATGCTGTAAAATCTTACTTTACTTTACTTTGACTTATGCTATCCTTCTGCATTTTTTATCTCAACTATTAAAGATATGTGCCCATTTAAATACAAGATGTGAGTCTGTCCATTCGATCAAGGTGCATGAGCATTGTCATTTTTTTAACTCAAATTCACTATATTCTTTGACAAATGTAGCTTGGATGCTTACTAATGTAAATGCATTAGTATTATGTTCGTAGTTACTAGCATATTATTGAGCACACATTCTGAAATATATATGAAGAAAACAAGTTCATACGAATATTTATCCTGAATGCTTAGCCGCCAGATGCTCAGTTTTCTTCAGAGAAATGCTAAAATGATTTGTATTGGTTGTATTTTAAAAGTAAAGACATGATCAGGAATGATATAGGCCCACCAACCTTAAAATAGCAATTCCGTCCTTATTTGATTAGGAGTGGTTGTAAGGATTGAATCCTGATTGAAAATTTATAATTAAGGATATATTCTCTTTTAATTTTATTGAAAATTTATAAATAAGTGTATATTATCTTTTCATTGTCGGTAGCTATAAATATGGAATATCCTGATTTGATTAAGACTTTTTTCCCATTTTAAAAATACTCGAATGTATTATTACAAAAACTATCTTTTTTTCTTCACAAGGTATCAGAGCATTTTCATACCAAGATTCAAAATTTAATCTCCATCCACTGAATCTAAGATATACTTTTACTCCTAGTTTCTCTCTCTGCCCCTCTTCACTGATTTTAGAGGAATTAACCCTTTGATTTTTTCTTCCTAATCTGGATTTTCATCCTTCATTATCTATTTTTCCTATAACCTCCATTACTAGTCTAGATCCAAACTTTCTCTTTATCAAAGCCACTACTTTTTTTCAACCCAGATTCAAAGAGTTATCGCTCTTCTACTCTTAAGAGTTACTTAGATAAATATTTCCTGTACTCTATTGATTTAGAAAACTGAGATTTTTATTGGTAACAATAGAAGCCTCGAAATACCCTAATTCTCAAATCATTGCTCATGCATGCATACCCTAATTCTGCTGCACTATTTGTTTAGAGTGTGTATAAATTGCTTTCTATTATTAAAATATGAAATGATTTGCAAAATGAAAAGTATAAAATTTGCACTATTTGTTTAGAGTGTGTATAAATTGCTTTCTATTATTAAAATATGAAATGATTTGCAAAATGAAACATGATGTTCGTATGTATTAATGATAATATAATGAATATAATTATATAGTTTTTATCTTATATACTTATTGTAAAAATATTTAAGATACTCTACGCTAGAGAAGTAGGCCTATTCAAATTACTTAGAAATTTTGAGCTAATGCATTTATTATTGATTTCACTGCTAACATGAACATTTGTCTCACTTTTAAAATTGAATATTTAAAATCGTATATAGGTGCTTTTGAGCCTTAAAGCTTCTTAGATAGTATCTCTCTGTGATTATTAGTTTTAGTTCTGACATTGTCTCCCAACCAACCCACTCTTAGATGTATGATTGGAATTTTATCGAATGATATTTTATACTAGGTGTTTCTGCGAGTAGCATTGTTTTGTTCTATAGAGAGCTCAACCATCATCAAATGACTTTTAGGTGACGCATGATACGCTATCATGCATCTCTCCCATTCTCTAGCATACTCATCAAAGAAGAGTTATTCTTACATCTTGGTTGAGAACAATTGTGTAATTTAGATTTATGTTTGACATCAAAGATACGACTGATTAGATATTTATCATTTTATCTAAAGATTTGTATTCAAATAATATTTAAATTTATTTCCTATTAATTCAAAACAGTTTGCTTAATTTAAAACGGTTTGCTTCCTATCTATTAATTTTATTTGTTTGTAACGTTGTAACACTTAGATTACTTTCATTATGAGCAGGATCCTTGGCATTTGGCAAATGTATAATTATGCCTTGACATGGACATCGTTCGTCTGAGAGGGACACAATATACAAGAACTAGGTTGTTCAATTTTGTCCCAAGGTCGGTTCAAGAATTATAGCTCCCAAAGTTGGTCAGCTCCCTTGGGATATTATTATCTTAATTAAAATTAGTATTAAGGTTATTTTTTCTTTGGAATTGTAAAATTATTATTTTAGAATTTGTTTTGGACTTGTGAGAATTTATGCTTTTGGAGATTGTTTTCTTTGATTTTCTAATTATTTGAGTGTTGTAGCCTCTTCCTCCTTCAAGTTATGCGCATGTAGCTTGATTTGGAATTGGTGAGAGATCCCGCTCAACATCCGTAACCCTCCTACTTTGCATCATCTACATTTCACCATCTAGAAATCTTATATCGTTATTATTTAGTATCATAGTCATCTAGACCCTAATTTTATTCTGGAATTACAAACCCTAACCTATATAACCTAATTTATCTACCTACACAAATACCCAACCTCCTCTCACATTCAGCTAACCCTAAATTCCCACTTTTATTATACTTGGAGGAGATCCACTTTGCGGCCAAAGAGAAATTCTCAAGAGGTATCCAAGAGCTTATCATGATATGTAATGAGAAATACTTTAACTACAGCGTAGGTTAGCTGATTTTAAAATAGTCAACATAGGGAACTCACACATAATAACAACAATGATCAATTTGATGGAAAAGATGAAAATAGCTTCCACCAAGAGGTCTCAGGTGACGAAAAGCCTATCCCTCACACATTGGCATTGAGTGCAGAGGAAAGGAGTGACTTTGAAATAAAGATTAGTTTATCGGATTTTGATGGTCGTATGGATCTGAATGAATTTATGGAGTGACTCCAATTTGTGGAACAAATATTTGAGTCCAAAGTCATTTCATGGGACATAATATTTAAATTGGTATTATCAAACTCAATAACAATACTTTCTTATGGAGGCAAAATTAGAAGCATCTACATCATCTTGAAGTAAATAACAAAATCATGACCTGATCTATGATGAAGTCGATGCATCGCAAATATCTCCCAGCACATGAAAGATAGAATGTCGTTTTGAGGATTATCATTTACGTTTAAGGGCTTATCTGCTGAGAAGACATCGTTCAGCTTGAGCAACTCATATTGAAATATGAGTTGGTGAAGTCAGAGAGTAATACCATATGATGATACCTTGAATATTGGATACCTTTTATTGGCAATGTGTAGTTACAGTCCTATTGTACCGTGCAGGATGTACAAATTTTATCCTTAAATGTTGAAAAGCAGCATAGTAGCAAAAGATCCGCTTCATCCTTCAAATAGGATGTGATCATCATGTCAGGCTGCAAAAGTATGTGAACTAGAGTGCTATAATATGCCTATGAGGATAAGTCGGCATAAGGAGCAATGACTAATTAGATTAGTAACCCCAAGAAAGTGTCTTAAGTGTCTACATCCAGCTGACCAAAAAGGAGTAATTTCTTTCTTTGAGCATGGCATAGTGGAAGTAATAGATAATGGAGAACTTTAAGATGAGAACTAGCTTCCTGCAGATTGTGAGATGTTTGTTGTTCGACAAGTTCTTCAAATTGAGCCTAAAATAAAGAAGCGATGACTTAGGCATAACATCTTGTTTTCCCACTGTGCTATTAAGGGGAATGTGTGCAGCCTCATTATAAATAGAGACAGTAATAAGAATGTGGTGTCTACTTATATGATAGAAAAGTTGAGCTTCAATATCTAGAAGCACTCCTAAGTCTATTTGTTGACTTAGTTGAAAAAAGAATGAGATCATTAGTGTTAAGACGTGCCTGGTGGAGTTTTCTATTTGAGATGAGCTATAGGAGCAAATGTGATGTGACATTTAGTAACCCCAAAAAAGTGTCTTAAGTGTCTGCATCCAGCTGCCCAAAAAGGAGTAATTTCTTTCTCTGAGCATGGCATAGTGGAAGTAATAGATAATGGAGAACTTTAAAATGAGAAGAATAAATATGAGAACTAGATTCCTGCAGATTGTGAGATGTTTGTTGTTCGACAAGTTCTTCAAATTGAGCCTAAAATAAAGAAGCAATGACTTAGGCATAACATCTTGTTTGCCCATTGTGCTATTAAGGGGAATGTGTGTAGCCTCATTATAAATAGAGGCAGTAATAAGAATGTGGTGTCTACTTATATGATAGAAAAGTTGAGTATCAATATCTAGAAGCACTCGATAGAAAAGTTGAGCTTCAATATCTAGAAGCACTCCTAATTCTATTTGATGACTTAGTTGAAAAAAGAATGAGATCATTAGTGTTAAGAGGTGTCTGGTGGAGTTTTTTTTATTTGAGATGAGCTATAGGAGCAAATGTGATGTGACATCATATATGTGAATGCATGTCACATTCAATTAGGTCAATCGTAACAATATGATGGAGGTACACTTCATGTGATCATAAAAATACCTACTCATTACCTAGGATGGAAAAAAGCATATCATTCTTTTGTTTTTGAAGGAATCAATAGTGATGATTGCACGGGCCTAGATGGGAGTTTTAGTGCCTCACACTATATTTTGTAAGGACCAGTGAGACTGGCATTGGTGACATTAGAGGAAAGCAATATGGAAAACAACCTTTGTAAGAAGAGTTTTAGGATGTTCCGATGACAGACTATGATATGGACTATCAACTTACGAGATATTGTGCATTCCATAGATGTCATCTCAGGATTGATGCTCCTCAACCAAACAACTTATAGGATGTTACCAGTGTAGTTAGTGTATGATACCAGCTTTAATTGCACCTAAGAAGAATGGATCATGGCATATGTGCATTGATAGTTGAACTATGAACGAAATCACCGTCAATTACAAGTTCCCATCCTCCAACTAGATGATTTTTTAGATTTTTTGCACGGAGCCATCATCATTTTCAAGATTGCTTTATACAGTGGTTATCATAAGATTTAGACGAGACATAGGGATGAGTAAAGGTTGCCTTCCAAATGTGGAATGAACTGTATGTGTGAACAATCATTCCTTTTGGCCCATCCAATACCCTAAGCACCTTTTTACGGCTTATGAGCAAAATTTTTCAAACTTTTATTTGAGAATTTGTGGTCATGTACTTTGACAATATTTTGAGGAGCATTTACAACCTATTTTGAGGAGCATTTACAGCAATTATGATTAATTTTTGGAGTTCTTCTGACATAATACATATATGGTCATTAAAAAATGTCATTTTCTGACGCCACAGACATTTCTTTGAATATTTTATTTTAGGAGATTGCATTGAGATGTACCCTATTATGATACAAGTTATAGTGAATTGGTCAAGTCCACTGTCTTTTATCTAGTTGCACAAACTTCATGAATTGACTTCGTTCAATAGGAGGTTCATCAAGAAACTAGTTCTTTTACATCGTCTCTAACAGAGCTTCTCAAGACAGATAGGATTTCATGATCAAAGGAAGCCCAGGCAAATATTGATGCTTTGAAGAAACATATTACTCAAGCCTCTATTCTAGTTCTTCCAAGTTTTAATTAGGTGTTTGAGGTTGAGTTTGATGCTTCTAATGTGGGGATTGGAGCTATGCTATGTTAGGGTGGACACCTCCTCCCTTCTTTAGTGAGAAGGTAAGTGACTCGAGGCACGAAATATGTTATCTATTTTAAGGAGTTCTACAGCATAATGAGAGTTATCAGCCATTGGAGCTACTATTTGTGGGCCAATACCTATGTTTCTACAGCATAATGAGAGTTATTAGCCATTGGAGCTATTATTTTTTGGCTAATGAGTTTACCCTATACGGTGATCATAAAACTTTGAAATTCTTGAACAACTAGAATAAGCTTAAGGGTTAATATGTCTTTTGTGTACAGCTTCTATCTTCTTTTTATTTTGTGCTGAAGCACAAGGTCTCAAGCTTGAATAAGGTCATTGATGCCATGATTCGCCATCACCCATTGCTTGGTACAGTGCAGTCCAAGTTAGTTAGCTTTGAAGTATTGAAAGATATGTATGCCACAAATAATGGCTTTCAAGATATTTGGATACATTATTAGGAGAGACCCTACAACTAATATCATAAGTTTAATGGTTATTTGTTCTTTTAGAACAAGTTGTGCATTTCTAGAGTTTACTCAGAGAGAATATTTTGTAGTATCATAATGAATGAATTGTAGGATATTCTGGCACAAAAATGGCTTTTTTATTAATGAAGTATTAGCCTAGATTAGTATAAAATGTGGTGAGGGATGTTAGATAGTATAGGGTATGCCATTTAATAAGACCCAATGGTATAATACGGTCTATGCAACCTATCTACTCCAAACTTATCTTGTGTGAATGTGTGAATTTTATTGTGAATGTGTGAATGTGTGAATTTTATTGTGTGAATGTGTGAATTTTATATGTGTGAATGTGTGAATTTTATTGTGAATGTGTGAATGTGTGAATTTTATTGTGAATTTAGTAGTGGTACATTGCTTCTCCAATTTGGCACACTTTGTACCTTGCCACAAGACAATGATCATCTCATACTGCAAACAGATATTTTAAGGAGATACTATGTCTTCATGGTGTGCTCTCTATCATCACTTCAGATAGGGATGTAAATTTTCTATGTGATTTTGGGAGGGCTTTACGGGGTAAAGAGGTATGAAACTCTAATTTAGCTAAAGTAGCTTATTCCAAAACTGATATAAAAATAGAGATGGTGAATCAAAGCTTGAAAAATCATCTAAGGTGCTTTGTGGGCAGGAACATCTGGTAGTGGAACTTGATCCTCTTAGGTTGAATTTATTTACACTCGTCCACCATCAATTCAATCCTTTCACACCAAGGATTTCTTATTAGTATTTTCAGTTATTGACTTTAGTACTAATATAGCGGCCCGACTCAAAGAGATTCACTTTACATGATCAGTTTAGAAGGGAGATTGCCAAGAAGAACGCCCAGGGAATGATGTGGGCAATGTACATCCCAGATGAACTTGATACGCGAGAGCAAACGTGCTTGGCTCTTTCTTGGGGCTGGTTCAAGAATCCCAAGCCTCATGGGCCCCTATTTACCTTAATTAGAAGTATTATTAATGTTATTTTTTATTTTGAACTTATAAATATGTTGTTTAACAATATGGTTTGAAATTTTTTGTGAGATTTTATACTATTAGAGATTGTTTTCTCTATCTTTTATCCTTTTTTGAGTGTTGTGGCATTTTCCTCTTTTAAGTGGTGTGTTTGTAACTTACCCGAAATCAGTGATAGATACCTCTCAACGTCCTTACCCCTCCTACCTTGTGTCAACTACATTTCCTCTTTGTTTTTCCCATGAGACAGTAGCTTTCACCTTGTTTCTTATCCAAATTCTATTCATCTCTCAATTTTTTGCTCTTTGTTATTAACCTACAATTTCCAAACCACTTTCCTCAATCCTTATGCACTATCTATGAATCATAGAAAATTTAATACCAATTTGTATGCTTATATATGTGGTATTGGAATCAGGTTACTACTGGCAATGACACTCATCTTACCAATTTAGTAGCTCATCGCATGATGTCGGCGGCGGTTGAGAGTTTGGTAGGGTTTCCAATGGTGATTTTCGTTGCATTTGATTCTGTCGCTCAAAAGAGAAGGCCTGTTACGATTCTCGCTCCTCATCCTCTGCTTCTTCCCGACGTGCCGACGGCCCTCGTCTGCGTCTCATTCGCACGACACGACTGGGTCGTCCCGACGTCCGTTTCGTTCCAACGTTAACTTCTTCTCAACGCTCTCAACAGAAGACGCTGACTGTTTTGTTCCTTCGTTCCGACGCTCGACCTCTTAGTAGGAGACGCCGACTGCTACGGGATTTCAGCAGGAGACGTCGACAACTACGGGATCTGCTATGGCCTCGACAATGCGTTCCTATGTCAATGCACTTGCCAGCGACTTTCCTATTCATACTCATGCTCCTCTTTCAGGTTCAGAGCCTGGTTTTCATATTGACAAGTTCTGCATTGTTCCTCAATCTTTTCACGGCGCTCTTGAAAGTGGTTGTGATCACACTTTCATTAAAAAATTTAGAAAAAAATGGGAAGTCTGCTCTTATTCTCACTAAGGATGAAACCAGTACTCTCGCGTCCTCTTGGCGTTTTTCTCTACTGGTGAAATTTTTGTATGGTCACCCAAAACTGGAGATCCTTCGAAAAGAGTTTGATGTTATGAAGCTATTGGGCAGTTGGAATATTGGTTTACTTGGCGGTTGACATATACTTATTCAGTTATCTCACGATGTCGATTACACTTGCATTTTTTCTCGAAAAGTTATCAAAATCGATAACCGTTTTATGAAAATTCTGAAGTGGATTGTCGATTTTGATCCAAAAGCGAAGTTCGCTATCATTCATGTTTGGATAAAGTTTCTGGGGTTAAAATTATATATGTTTAACATGGAAATTTTCTACTCTTTAGCAACTGCTTACGGTAAGTCTCTCAAGGTTGATAGTTCTGCTCTTGCTGTCACCAGATCCTCTGCAGTTAGTGTGAAAGATATATCACTCAACCAGCTCTGGATGAGGTATGGATTGACCCCACTCACAACAGGCATTGGCAAAAGGTTGAAATAGAACCACACCCTTCTTATTGTTCTCACTGTAGTATGTTTGGCCACAGTTCTACTATTTATTATCGCTTGCATACTCATCTAAGGTCGAATATCTCTAAAGATCAGCCACCTATCATCCTTGTTGAGAATGTGCAACCTGATCCTCTTGCCAACACTGCAGTTTCAGATGAAGAACACCATGCTATAGGTACAAATCCAAATGTGTTGATACCACTCACTGTTATTAAAGAAGACCCACTTACATGCCAAGACACACGAGAGTGCTCCTTCGAACCGATAAAAGATCAGCTGGTACAACAAGTAGTTGCTTCTAATTTTCAACAACCTACACATGTCTGATACACTTTAGACCATTCCACTGATTAGGTGAGTCAATCTTTGAATGAGGAATGACAGGTCTATTCCAGGAGAAAAAAGAAAAACGAAAGCCAACTCGAGCTCAAGAATTAATTGGATGATATATTGGTTATTACTGGAAATGGCACTCATCTTACCAATTTAGTAGCTGGATCCTTCCCTAGAACTAGAGCCAGAGAAGGCAAAATTGGGTCGCTCTCTAGCAACGTGATGCTCCATTTTTCTTACATTTTTTTGTTTTTTTTTAGGTCTCATGTATTTTTTTTGTATTTTCTCTTTTTGGAACTATTTGATGTGGTGGTTATCGTGTGGGCAGGGTGTCATGTTTAGGCCCTCCTACACAATATATTTGTATCCTACTTTCTATTTAATATATTAGCCTTTGGGCTTTTAAAAAAAAGCGTGATATTGGAATCAGTATGGAGATAAGGTGAGAAGAAGCACAAGACAATCACTAGTAATTTTATAGAAGCCAGAAATTGAAAATATAACAAACTGAAAGCAAATAACAATAAAAAGTATGAGAGAATAGGGTAGGTAGTGCCAGTTAGGGTTTAGACCTTCGGGGTGGTGGCAAAGAGACTGAAATTTATGGAAGCTAGAAATTGAAAATACAACAAAATAAAAACAAATAAAATACAAAATATTAGGGAATAGGGTGTAGGTAGTGCCAATTAGGGTTTGGACTTTCGGGTGGTGGCAAGGAGACGACTAGCAAGCTGGAAACATCATGACAGTTGTTTCCGGGAGACCGGAAAGCAAGCAAGCAGCAGGAACAATTGTGGGAGGGTTGTTTGGTGCAGCAACAGCAAGGATGTGGCCCAGAGCAGCTGTGGGGCTAGCAGTTTGGGGTCATGGCAGCAAGGGGGCAAGCATGTACAGCCGTAGGAAGGCTGTTATGGGTGGCAGCGGTGAGGAAGGTGAGGACAGCAAGGCAGCTGCTGTCCTTGGGCTGTGGCTGAAGGTCGATGCAGAAATTATCAAGTTTTATGTTTTCTAGGCGACAGCAGCATGCAAACGATGAAGGGATGTGTGAGTGATGCAGGAAAGGAAGGTAGAAAGGTATAAGAAAGATAATACCACCTGAAGACCGAGATACGGTCGGTGCACCACTTGGAACAGTAAGATATAATCCAAAAAAGGGAAAAGAAGAGTCGGTGGCTCTACAAACTCAAGACATGCTACTATTATTAGTGGGCCTCATAACCTTAAGCCTAGAGAGGGCTGACCGACACTCTCATAACCTAGGGCAAACAAGTCCAAGTTCCTCCCAATCCCAACATTTGTCTACCCAGGTTAGTGGAGCTTCAACCTCATCTGTCGAAGCTTTTAACTTCTTATGATATGGTGTTAGGCTGACAACGTTGAAGGTGGCGGAGCTGTCGTAACCTCTCGGGATTGGAGGATCTTCGACTGTCTCTAGAAGTACCAGAATCCCAATGTCGGATGCTCTGTCCTACAAAGTACATGACAAGATTTTTTGAAGTGCGGGTAACCATCTTTATCTGTCCAACCATATGTTGGTAAATTGTTGAACTAAAACTTTGTGTCAAACGTACTCTGCAAAGTCCTCCAAAAGTAGTTCAAGGCTGGCTCATTCTTCTCTGAAGTGAAGACAAGTTGAACCTCCCCTAATGGTGGTAGCCTTAACAATAATTTGTCTGACAGGGCATCTTGAACTCTCTCCGTAGCGGTTGTCTTGTGTTTGATATCGGCTCTCTGTCTCACTATCCTCTAACATCGCTTAAATTGATCCTACTGGTTTCTTTCTCATGGTAAGAGCACGTATAACCTTGGGCTCCGCAAAAGATAGGAGAACTATGTGTTTTCCTTGATAAATAAGTTTTCTTGAATCCATCATGTTGCCTTGTAATCAAACTATCACTTTCTCCCCAACAGATTGTGACAGTCGTGATTGGGTACAACAAAATCACACCATACCTAGTCATGCAACGGATCATCAATAGAAAACTCTATGAGAAATCTCTTGTCAATGTTAACCATGTTAACCTTCTTCAACCAAGTTGGAATATTGTTCGAAATGTCCCTGAGTAGTGAGACTTAATTTGTCCATCAGTTTTGACACCAATATTCTCACAACTATCTCCATCGATAATAAGGCTGCACAAATTTCCCTTCACAATTCAACAGGTATAAAAGATGTGGCGAAGCCACTGTTGCTCTCTCATAGCTTCAATCTAAACTTCTTGTCAATTCACAAGCATCTCGCTCTCATTAGTTGGAAGCTAGTACTCATGATACTCATCACTATCTTATATGTCTCTTGTACCAATGTCCACTTGTACTCTCTGATTAGTAAAAGAGACAACTTTGGTAGAATGGCAACTAGAGGCGATGTATCTAAACCAATAACATCTAAAACAGTTCATTGCAAGATTGTGTTGGGTGTACTATTTCTCTCGGGCTTCTTCCCATTATGATTAACTCTATCATCTTTCTAGACAGTTTTCACACCTTCCTTAGGTGTATTGGTGGCTCCTCCTACTATGACTGACTGTCTAAATGAAGGCGTGATCTTGATTTTCTTCTGATGTTACTGATATCTGAACAACACTCAATGACTAGTGAGGTTGTAGTCGAACGACATGGCTGATGGCTAACTTTAGCTTACCCAAATACCTAGCTACGTTGTTCTCCTCTGGCTCTCTCAGCTCATATTTCAGCATAGAGCTACTCAAACTCTGTTGTGAACTTCTCTATTGACAATTTCCCTCCCTTGATGTAAGTTATGTAGCCTCGAGAATATGTTCTGGCGGTAGTGTGGGGTAGATACTCTGCATTTTCTTTTTCATCTTCTCCCAAATAGGGTTCTTGTTCCTAACTTCTCTTTTTCTCTCTTTTTAGATTTTGTCACCATAAAGAGGCACTCGGCTTTATGGCAGCAAGTTTCACCCTCCTATCAACTAGTATCTCCTTTTACTCAAAAATCCTCTCGACGGTTTGCAACCACTCAATGAAGTCGTTTGAATTCATCCTCTTGAAATCTGATAAGTCTAACCTTCACCTCCATGTCTCCCATGGCATCCAAAAGTTACTCCATCTCTCAGCTTTCTCTGATGTTAAATTTCAAAGCCCTATGGCTTATCTTCCTCTTCATCGGAATCATTCATATGGAAGGGATTCAGATTTTCCTCCCTCTTTTCTCATCAAATCTCACTATCACGATCGATGGTGATCTCTCCATGGATCCCTTTCTCAATTTCAGCAAGTCTTTACTGAAGTCGGTGAATTTCCTGCCGCATCACTTCTATGGTAACTACTCGATCAGCTTTCCGCACTCATCTCCTCGGTGGCATGGCTAGGCTTTAGGTTTGTTAGGAGAAAAAGGGTGCATGGATTTGATTTAAGATGCCAAAAAAAAATTAGGGTGGTTGATTTTGAAAATCAGCAAGGAGGGATTAGGGTTAAGTGAAGATTTGGCTATGGTTTGAAAGGTTTAGGTCATCCTAAGACGAAACTAGGGTTGGGCAAGTTCTGATATCAAATGATACGATAATCGGGGTATGAAATAAGGTGAGGAGAAATACAACGCAATTACTAGTAATTTTATAGAAGTTAGAAATTCAAAATACAACAAATTAAAAGCAAATAATAATAAGAATTATTAGAGAATAGTGTGTAAGTGGTTCCAATTATGGTTTGGACCACTCAAGAGTGGTCACGAGGAGGCAACTAGCAAGCTCAAAATAGCGACAACTATTTCCAGGAGTCCGGACAGCAATCAAGCAGTAGGAACAACTACAGAAGGTTATCCAAGGTAGCAGCAACAAGGACGTTTGTCAAAATAGCCACGAGGCTGGCAGTTCGGCGTGGCGGCAGCAAGGGGGCAAGCGGGTAGAACCGTAGGAAGGTTGTTTTGGGTGGTGCCAGCAAGGAGGAAGGAGAGGACAGCAAGACGATTGTTGTGTCAGGGCGGTGGCTGCAGCTTAGACGTAGAAAACAGCAAGTTACTTGCTTCTAGGTAGCGGCAGCAGGCAAATGATAAAGGGGATGTGGGAGTGATGCGGGAAAAGATGGGAGAAAGGTATAGGAAAGATAAACACCATCTGAAGACCAGGATACAGCTTGAATATCAGTTGAACTTATAGAATATAGCCCTAGAAAGGAAAATGAAGAGTTGGCTACTCTACAAACTCAAATCCGTAAAAAACAATATACCCATTGCTATTATGAGTGGGTTCCACTTCAATTAGTCGACAATTCTAGGCCTAGAGAGAGCGGGTCGTCCCTCAACCTGGAACGAATCGGTCTAGGTTTCCGCCTAGCCCGCTCATCAATATGCTTTGGAAAATAGGAGCAAAAAATGTTTTAATGTGATAAATGCCATCATTAATGCAATTTTATATATGAATGGTGTCGTCATTAATCGACTTCTTGTTATATATGTACGTATGTAAAGTTCAATGAAATTCATGTGTGTTTTTAATCATTATTCAAGTCTTTAAAGATATGTATACTTGAGTTGTTACTTGTGATCGAACAAAAAAAGATCGGCCAAGTATTTTCTAATTTTATTTGGATTGCATTAGGGATATAAGCTTTAAGCTCATATATTTTTGGTTTGCAACCAATTAATACCAGTGATGCCCACAAAAGAAAAAAAAGCAAACAGCTGTTTATTTTCTGTATTGTGATGATTCATCATGGATGAATCTGTTATCATGGTGTGCTACACTATGCATGCTTTATTTTTGACGGGCATTTGCATACATACCACCCAATTCCTATGTATTTACATATCTAAAGTCTAAATTTTGCTTTTTACATTTATACCACCCAAATCTTTTATATCACAAAAAAATATCTCCATTTTAAATTTTAAAAAGTGAAATACACCTTTTCTTGCATAGGTATGGTGGTATGTATGTCAGATTCAAGTTTGGATGTTAAATATGTAAATACATAAGAATTGAGTTGTATGTATGTAAATTTTCCTTTTTGGTATTAATAGTGACCTGCTCCTTTTTCAGTGCATGCATGGACCCAAATGCAAGCTTGGAAGCTACTGTACTGTTGGAAGAAGGCAACAAGAAATCAATATTTTAGGTGGGCTCATTCTTCCGGTTTGGGGCACAATAGAAAAGGCGCTAGCTAAGCAAGTATGCCCCCCTATACTTGGCTCCTGGTTTCATTTATTTTCATTGATGCATTTATTTCTTGGTTTTTTTCAAATTTTCTATGATCTTTAAAGTTCCATTTATTCATGTAGAGAGAACTCAAGGGTGGCATTTACATACATATCACTCAATTCCTATGTATTTACATTTCTAACACCTAAATTTATTTCTTACATTTATACCACCCAAATTTTACATATCATGTCAAAAGATATGGCACGGGAACTGTCAAGAACACCCCCCCCCCCCCCCCCCCCCCCCTCCCTCTCCGCATCCTACATACAAGAGCTGGATCATGCAGTCGTCGTTTTCTCACCGGGACAGAACTCGTCCAAGTTTTTTCACAGTCAAACAGTCTATCGGCCCACTTGGCCACTCCTTATCCTATTATTATATATTTGAATTTTTTATGTTTTAAGATTAGTTTTTTGTGTGTTTTGTATCTGGACAGCCGTCGACGTCTCTTTTTATATCCTCCCTACACCTTTTTGCACCCCTGCAACTTCCTCCTCGCTGCAGCCGCCCCGACAACAATATTGTTGTTATCTTCTTGCAGTTTTTCGTGGTCCAGCCATCTTTCTCGCTGCCGCAGCCCATTGACAGCCCTCCTTGGACTGTTTCACATTCCCACGCCTTCACCACCGGTACCGCCATCAATTCCTGCTCTTTGTCACCTCCATCCGGATTTTTTTCTGCTGTTCCAGCCACACGGACTGTTGTTTCCCTCATTTCAGCTTGCTGCCATTGTCCAGCCTCTCCAAACAGCCAACTGCTGTTGTTTGGGGTGTCGCTCCTTGCTGCCCTGCTGTTCCAGCCACGCATAATCGCTGTCACTTCTCATCCACAACCCGCAAACCCCTTCTCTACCTTGCCGCTACCATGCTAGGCCCTCTAACCACACCACTATCACCGCCCGGGGTCCACCCGAACATGAGTTTGTGTGTTGTTCGTGTTGTATTTCACTTTTAAGTGTGTTTAATTATAATCACCTATTTGCTTCCCGTAATAATAGCTATGTTTCCTAATGTGGTTTGGGTTAGTACTACCATTTTAAATTTCAAATAGCTAAATACACATTTTTATACATGGGTAAGGTGACATGTAATAATTGAAGTTTAGATGGATATGTAAATACATAAGAATTGAGTGGTCTGTATGGAAATCTTCCTAACTTGAGGTGTATTTGCAATATAATTTTATGAATTTGCGTAAAGCAATCGCATAGAACAAATTTGAATGCCTCATGCAATGCATAATGGGACTACATGGAAGATGGAGATTTATAAATCTGAACGCCCCAAGTACTTAAGAATTAAGATTAGGCTAATGATGCTTGTTGAGGATGATAACGTTGGATGACAACAACGAATTCATCAGAATTTTGAATGATTTTATCAAGCACTATTTCATTGTTATTTCATTGTTATCACACCAAACCACAAGATGCTCTTAATAACCTTTATTTCTAATCTAGTGGGATGAAACTCGCATGTTCTTCAGAAGTTATTTTTAATGTTTGGATTTTCTATATTTTGTGCTGTTAAGATGTGTTTAATTCGCATATAATTCCTTCAAACCTAAATGTTTGGTATGCGTCTGTGCCGTGTCTTTTTGCATGAAGAGAAAGTTGGGCATTTTCTTTACTGTAAATATTATTTTTGCTTTTCAATTTTCTTTTTTTTTTTTTTTTTTTTTTGTTGGCAAGGCTAACATACTTTTCTCTTTTTTTTTTTTTTTTGCATGTTCTCTATGTAATATAATTTCATTGATGTAATAATATTGGTCTCGACAGACTCGGCAAAGTCATAAACGTGTTCGTATTGTTCGTTTGGAGACAACAGATGATAAACGGCGCATTGTGGGGCTTCTAATTCCGAATGCAGCTGTTGAATCTGTACTCGAAGGTATGTAAAAAAATGGGAAAAAAAATACTACATCAACAACAACAAAGCTTTAATCCCACTAAGTGGGATTGGCTATGTGAATCTTTTTTTCTCCATTGCCTCCTATTTAGTGTCATATTTTCATTTAATCCAAATAAATTAAATTTATTTCTTATACAATAAGCCCAAGTCTTCCTAGATCTACCTTTGCCTTTCTTCATGTAAGTCGAATCTAAAGCATCTACTCTCCTAATCATATCATCAGATGGTCGACGTTTGTGACCAAACCATCTAAGAAGACTCTCTAAATTTTTCCGTCATCGGAGAAAAAATAAAAAAAAAATATTCATCTTCTTTGTCAAATTTTATTGCTTGATAACAATATATTTAGGTCAAATTTTATTTCTAATTTCATCATTAAGGTTTCTGTCAGTTGCATAGTGCTTCACCAAAAATAATTTACCCTTCAATTAAACCATAGATTATTCTCTTTTGGTAGGGCTTCAATTACTCGAACATGATCTTACCCGACCCCTCTCCCTTTATATGTTTAAAGGTAAACCCACAATGTTAAAAGTAATGTTTAGGTATTAGATACGTAATTCATAGGAATTGGATGGTATGTATGTAAATTCCCCAAAAATATTTGATCCAGTGTTTTTTGTTTCATTAACAATGTATTTATTGTGGCAGATTTATCTTGGGTTCATGATGCTGAAGAATGATTGATATAGTATAACAACACACTTGAGCTGATAACCGGTGCTCTAATTTTACCAGTAAGCTGCAGACGGAAGGTATCGTTATATATATATATATATA
>NW_018164520.1:699051-701571 GCF_001263595.1 Phalaenopsis equestris
TTTTTTTTTTATTTTGGGTGGATTTTTTTAATATTTTGCATAGAACCTGATTATTAAAACATTGATTGGAGAAGAAGATTTTGAAATAGCTATATTATTAGTTATAAAATTTATCTTTTTTTTTTCTTTTTTGTTTTGTATAATTATTTTTTGGGTTATAAACTGTAAATCTGTAACCACATTATTATAAGAAATAGCTGATGCAGAAATCTTTTTGTGCTAATTTCACGCACAAACCCTATGTAATTTGTAAGAGTATTACATGTGGATGAGCGAGATTAGGTGCAGATTGGTGGTATTGGGGGTGGTAGTGAGATAAATATCACTCCTAATCGCCCTAATACCACAAATTCGCAATGTGAATACGTCACGTAATATTTGCTCCTGTAATTGTGATAGTCAACATAAAATGCTAGTAAGTTTAAGGACATGCACGATACATAACCACCCAATTCTTTTGCATGTACATATCTAACACCTAAACTTTTTATATTTTTATTTTCATATCATTCGCATCACATAAAAAATAGCACATCTCATTTTTAAAAAGTGAAGTCCTTTTTTTATTATGCATAAACATGGTGGCATGTATGTCAAAATTGAAGTTTCTGTTATGTAAATACATAAGAGTTGAGTGTTATGTATGTAAATCTCTTTTTATTATTATTATTGAAAGTTACATTACACTCTTTGCATTATGCCAATTGAAGTGAATGATCGGATCAGTCGTTCAATTCAATTTTGAGATTAATCAAATTTGATTGTAACATTGGTCTATCAAATATCAATTTTAGCCATACGTGCCGTCACATTGGCTGATCAATCAGTGATATTGGCCATTCTTTTTGAAGTATATGAGCATATGATTTCAATTTCGAGCCGTATATCCTGAAATCTAACTGGGCTTGATAAATTTCGATACCGAGTGGAATTTAGCTTTTTATTGGCTCATTAAATATAAGCAATTTAAAAACTGTCGAATCTCTCAAGTTAAACCGAGAGAGAAGTTAGATTCAGATTTTGTTAAATGTAACATGCATATAATTAAATAATTAATACTATTATAATAAAAATGGTAAATTCAAACAAATATTACAATAAAAATGATCTAATGAATACTTATGAAATTTTATTTTTAAAATATGTATTGAAATACTTAATTTTAAGTATTTCAGCGTACTTCAAATATGTTTAAACTCTTCTTGAATTGATGAATTTAGTCGCGACTAACTTGAGTTTGGCCTGTTAACTCATCAAACTGTTTTCATGAGCCACAAGTTGAGCTGAGCGAGAGTTAGCTTGGCTCATGTCCTGCTCATCAGAGCTTAAAATCATGGATTGTAACAAATAATTTAAAATAAGGGCATTTACATATATACCACACAATTCTCAGCTAAATATTTGAAATCATAACCTCACATCAGAAAGGTGATGCATACGGGCACAGATATAAATATCAAAAATTGAGTGTTAGATATGTAAATAGATAAAAATAAGAATTGTGGAGTATGTATATAAATTTCCCAATTAATTATAAAATAAAAAGCAAAAACTAATAATACACAAGGAAACCATAGCAGGAACAAAGCACCAGCAAAGCATTTTTAACACGGCAGATTCTATCTCAACAAAGCTCCGGAATCCCAAATACATGAAAAGGCTTACAGTTCTGATTCTTATTTCGGTTATAAAAGCCTGCAGAAATGATAAATTAGTAATCTTTGGTGCCGAAGTTCTTGCACCACAGCTGCGATGGTATGGGGCGAACTGGGTGATGGGGTCGTTGCTGCATCATACAGTAAAAAGACTTTACCATCAGACTCTATATAATAACAATTGTTACTTATTATTAATAAGCTTCGGTCCTAAGAAAAGATATACGAAGGTATTTACACATTTCTCGTATGTCTACATAGCAAACACGTGAACTTTCAGATTCACATGCCTCGCACTCTGATCTTTGACACTATAAAAAAAAAAAAAAAAAAAATTTGAAAAAAGGGACATTTGCGTATATATACCACCCAATTCTTCCAAAACATAAGAACTGAATGGTATGTGTATGTAAACCTTACAAAACAATAATCAAATCACAACTCTTCTTCATATATAATAAGCAAACGATTTGGACACTTACCAATGAAAATATAACTCAAGAAGATAAGAAATACAACATAAGAAGGGGAAAAAAAAACTAAAATAGGAAGCTCCCCTTAAGCTGGGTTAGGATGTTTGTAAAGACCCGGCTTAGAACTCAGAACAGTGAAGCTACTTAGAGGTAAAGATTTACTGAAGACATCAAAGACTTGAAGATGAGTTGGAATGTAGATTTAAGTGAATAAGGTCTCCATTGACCTTTTCAGAGATAAAATGTATATCAATCTCAATGTAGTTGGTCCTATCATAATGAATAGTATTTTTTTTTGCAATATTAATTACGGCTTAACTATCACAGAACATCTTTATGGGATTGACAATAGAGTGTCAACTCATTTAGCAACCTTTGCAACAACATTCCTT
>NW_018164520.1:701671-717041 GCF_001263595.1 Phalaenopsis equestris
CAACAATTTTATACTTGACATTGAACACACAATTGTTAGTTATTATTAATAAGCTTCGGTCCTAAGAAAAGATATACGAAGGTATTTACACATTTCTCGTATGTCTACATAGCAAACACGTGAACTTTCAGATTCACATGCCTCGCACTCTGATCTTTGACACAAAAAAAAAAAAAAAAAAAATTTGAAAAAAGGGACATTTGCGTATATATACCACCCAATTCTTCCAAAACATAAGAACTGAATGGTATGTGTATGTAAACCTTACAAAACAATAATCAAATCACAACTCTTCTTCATATATAATAAGCAAACGATTTGGACACTTACCAATGAAAATATAACTCAAGAAGATAAGAAATACAACATAAGAAGGGGGAAAAAAACTAAAATAGGAAGCTCCCCTTAAGCTGGGTTAGGATGTTTGTAAAGACCCGGCTTAGAACTCAGAACAGTGAAGCTACTTAGAGGTAAAGATTTACTGAAGACATCAAAGACTTGAAGATGAGTTGGAATGTAGATTTAAGTGAATAAGGTCTCCATTGACCTTTTCAGAGATAAAATGTATATCAATCTCAATGTAGTTGGTCGGTCCTATCATAATGAATAGTATTTTTTACAATATTAATTACAGCTTAACTATCACATAACATATTTATGGGATTGACAATAGAGTGTCACAACTCATTTAGCAACCTTTGCAACAACATTCCTTCACAAATTCTCGAAGCAAGTGCTTGGTACTCGGATTATACACTACTTCTAAAGACGAATGTTTGTTTTTTGATCCTTCATCTGACAATATTTTCCTAGACATAAAAACAATACCTAGAAGTGAACCTTTTATCCGTGAATTCCCTTCCAACTAGCATTAATGTAGACATCTACCTCCCCATTGTTTGATTTCTTAAACAGTAACCCTCTATCAAGAGTCTTCTTAAGAAATATCAATATTCTGTAAAACATCTCTAAATGTTATTCATTTGGACTATTCATATAATGACTCACAATGTCGACAGTAAGCAAAAGCAAGTATAGTGTGAGATAGGTGAAAGAGGTTGCCCACCAGACTTCGATATCTACCATTTTCCATTCGTGTCTTTGTTCCCCCTAAATGTAATTATTATTGAAATTCATATCAATATTGGCAGTTTTGCAGCCCAGCATTCATATCTCATTTAATAGGTCTATCATGTACTTTCTTTGGGATATAATACATGTCTTCGACCTAGCCACTTTCATGCCCAGAAAATGGATTTTATCGCTCATATATCCTTAATTTCAAACCCAATGGCAAGAACCTCCTTAATCTTCTCAATCTCTTTAACATCACCTGTCAAAATATCATCTACATAGACAATGAGTATTGTCTTCTCACCTGCATGGTATGTTTTATGAACAGTGTATGATTTGCTTGATATTGGATGTATCCATTTGATTTTATCATTGAAAATCTTGTCAAACTAAGCCATTGGAGAATGTTTGAGATCATAAAATGATTTTTCTTAGTTTACAATACAGATGTTGATTTGAGTCATTTTTCAATCCTGGTTGGATTTTCATATACATTTCTTCCTCAAGGACTTTATTCAAAAAAGCATTCTTGATATCAAGTTGATGTAGTATCCACTCTTTGTTCACTGCCATGGAAAGAAACTCTTACAGTGTTTAACTTTGCCCTAGAACAAGGACTTCGATAGTCTATCCCATAAGATTGAGTAAACCTTCTGGACACCAACCTAGCCTTGAACCTCTCAATGCTCCCATCAATTTTATACTTGACATTGAACACACAATTGCACCCAACGAATTTTTTATATAGAGGAAGTCTTGCAAAGATTCATGTGTCAATTAAAATAAAAGCTTAGATCTCTTCTTCAACTAGATTTCTCCATTATAAACTTTGAAGAACTTCATAAACAAATTTAGGTATCCGCTCACTATCAAGATTAAATACAAAAACTTTATAAGTTGATAACTTCTCATATGCAAAATAATCCTGGATAGAATAATTTGTGCAACCTTACCTATCTTCTCCACTAGATTTCACCTTTTTTAGAACTTCATAGAAGTGTGAATTTAGGTTTGGTTATAAAGTGTCCTGTGGTTGCATATTATAATTATCCTACTCAATGGATTTCTTTCTCCTAGCATACACATGAAGCTCCGTGTTGTCAAATCTCATATTAGATTTTCTTGTAGAACTTAGGAGACAGGATGGTTGGAGAAAAGTATAATAGGTTGCGGTGACTCTAAATCAGTGTAGGGATACGTTGTAATGGCTCTAGAATAGTGTCCCAAGTTTTAAATTTACTGGACTATCCCCCTGAATATCAGATTCGGGGTAGTAAGGTTGGTTTTCAAAGAATGTAACATACATGGAATAATAATATTTTCTTATAATGAGAGAATAGCATTTATACCTCTTTTTGTTAGAAGCATACCCATAAAAGATATATTTGGTGAATTTTTGGTCAAGCTTTGTGTGATTTGATAGGTGAATGTGAACAAAAAAAGACGACCAAATATTTTTAGGAGAAGACTAGATGAGAAGGTTCTTACATGAGGGTTTTTTTTTTTTCACAATATCAAGAGGGTTTTGAATCCAAGAACTCTACTTGGAATTCTATTAATGAGATAATGACTATGAGCACAACACCTTCCCAAAAAAATTGTCATTGTGAGAAAGCATTATAGACCTAGATAGGTCAAAAAGATATCTATTCTTCTTCTCAACTATCTCATTTTATTGTGGAGTTTCAACACAAGAACTCACATGAATGATATCATTCTTTACAAGGTAACGTCCAAGGATATAGTTGAACTATTCTTTTGCATAATAAATTTTTATAATCTGAATTTTGCATTGAAATTGAGTGAAAATCATGTTATGAAAGGATTGAAAAATTTATACAATTTAGGATTTTTGTTTTAATTGAGGGTCCTTAATGTCACTATGGATGATAGAGAAAGATTGTAAGGTTTTGTACTAACACAAAGAATAGACGTGACGAGTATGTTTAGCTAATTAGCAAGTTTCACAATGATAAAACTCTGAATTTTTATAGTAAATAAAAAATGATACAACTTTGGAGCATAATGAAAAATGATATGACCCATACGACACGTCACAACAAAATTTGATTTTTGATAGACTCGAGAACATGGGAAGAGGATGATGAAGAAGACACTTGTGAGCTAAAAGAATAGCTTTTCTTGAGAAGGTATAGACATTGATGCAATTCAACACTGTCAATCATATTCCCCGAATCCATCACATGAAATTCATAAGAATTGAAATGAAAGTTAATAACAAAACTCAAGTCATGAGTAAGCTTTCTAGTTGAAATTAGGTTGCAATCTAATTGGGGTAAATATAGCACAAAAGATAGCAAAATAATTTTGGAGATTGTCACTTCCATTCCCAATAATCCTAGAGTGAGATTCACCGACAATTCTAATAAATTTGGAGTTGGTGAAATCTTGGTAGTTAGTGAGAGCATGAATATCTCCAGTCATGTCATCAAAAACACCTAAATTTATTATCCAAGGTCGAAAACTTTCATTGTTAGCGAGATAGGAGAACATGATACATTGGTGTATCGTCAAACTGGTACGCCGCTCAATCGTACTCAAAAGAAGATTATTCAACGCCTCCAGTTATTCCTTGGTAAAGGGTTAGGGTCAACCAACCCTTCAGCAGAGGTAGAAGCATGAGCCTTGCGGTCTTGGTCTTTCCTCCTTCACCCTAGTTTCCAATCTACAGGTTTATTATGTAGTTTCCAACACTTTTCCTTTATGTGGCCAAGTTTCTTACAATGACACAATGCACGATTCTTCTGTCTTTGACTTATAAGAGTAATTTGTGTACAAAGTTGAGCTTTCAATGCCAGATGAATCTACACTTCCTCTAATCATGAAATTCTTTCTATTTTCTTCTTTTCTAACTCCAGCAAAGGCTTCCCTAGTGGTAGGCAAGGTTTCATCACCATAATTAAGTTGTGTGTGTACAAAGTTGAGCTTTCAGTGTTATATGAATCTACACTTCCTCCGATCATGAGCTTCCTCCTAATTTCTTCTCTTGTAATTTTAGCAAAGGCTTCCCTAACGGTATGGAGAGGTTTCATCATCATAATTCTTTCTCTAACCTCATCTAAATTCTTATTTAGACCCAATAGGAGCTTGATCATCCACTTCTTCTCCATTATTTCTTTATACAACATAGCATCTTGAGAGTACTTCCATATATAAGTATCATACATAGCAAATTGTAACCAATACATCGTGCGTTAAAGTATTGAGCCACACTTAACTCTTATTGCCAAAGTTTATGCAGTTTTGTCTCAATCTCAAACAATTCTACAGTGTTATCAGTACAGAAAAAAAAAGTCTCATGAGCTACTTCCAAAATCTCATGTATTGTCATAAAATTGATCAACCAAGAAATGGCCATAAGATCTTCAATTTTTCATGAGTGATGGTTAGGATCAGTGAACTCAAAGACTGTGGCCACTTCCATGAGATGCTCCTCTTTTCCTTTTTCACAGATGTACATACGGATTTGAGCCATTGAAAGAAGTTATGGGCATTGAGTGTATGGTTTATGCTAGAGAGAGTTTCGCAGCTGTTTAGGCATAATTTTTGGTCACCGATTCCAATCTAACCTTCGTAGTAGAGCTAGACATCTTCATTTTGTACTTTTTCATGAGCATTATGCACGTTTAGGGTTTGGAAAGAATTTTTCTCTTATTGTTCCACAAGGGAAGAAGTACGCATATGGCTGCTCTGCATGCTCGGAAAGGATCAGCTAGGAAGGCAGGAATGTTTGGAAAGTTGCCAGATAACTGCGGCTTAGAGAAAACTTCAAAGGTGCTGCAGCGGAAGAGGAAGCAACGCATGCAGGAAGACAGCTTCTCTTCACAAAGAGAAAATCCAGCCCAAGGGAAGAGATCGTGCCTGCAAAGCGACATAAAGGATTGCGGGTGCGAAATGACAGAAAGAATCATGTCTGATCAAGCCTGCAAAATGACGGAGAGAATTGTGTGACACAAAGAATAGCGCTTGAAGAGATTTGGACATGCTGCGAGGCAATCCAGACCAGCTGTGGAGCGATCCGGGCCTATTGTGGAGCGATCCGGGCCTATTGTGGAGCAATCTGCACCTGCTGCAGAGAGATCCTGACCTGCTGCAAAGCAATCCAGACCTGCTGCGAAGCGATCCAGACCTGCTGCAGGGCGATTCGAGCTTGCTACAGGGCAATTCGGGCATGTTGCGAAGCGATCCAGGCCTGTTGGGAAGCATGCAGTAGAGAGTGGCAATCAAGCCTTCTGTGAAGTGCATGGAAAGATTGCCTGACAAAGAGAGGTGAGCCAGTAGAGAGACAATCTGGTGGAGGGCTATAAGGGCTGGCGGCTCCAGGGGACGCTTCGGCAGAGGAAGCAAAGCTAGGGTTTGTTACTTGGCTCTAATACCATCAAGAACGGTAGGAAAATCATATTCTTTTATTTCTTAATAATCAAATTACAGCTCTTCTCCTACATAGAAAGGAAAGGCTAGGACGCTTGTAACTACAATAATTACAACTTCCT
Source organism: Phalaenopsis equestris (assembly GCF_001263595.1). NCBI lineage: Eukaryota > Viridiplantae > Streptophyta > Magnoliopsida > Asparagales > Orchidaceae > Phalaenopsis > Phalaenopsis equestris. Next base: position 707,260 of record NW_018164520.1, read on the forward strand.
AAAGAAAACCAAACTCAAGAAGAAAATAAGCATAACAAAATGAAAGAATAAAACTAAAATATGAAACTCAGAATTTCACAGTGTGGCATGCATGTAATTTTTCAAATATATAATATTTTGTTATAAAGCAGGTAAATCATCCCAGGATTATTATGTTCACAATAAAACATTTGAATAAGTAGATGAAGGTCCCACCATCAAAGCCAAAAAAACCTACACAACAAAATAAAAAACATGGATATTTTGGGTTTCTGTATTGAAAATCAAAATCAAGCCGCATTAATGGTTGGATTCATTATGTTTTCGCTTTTGGTCATTTAGGTCTTCATTTGACCTATGATGATCGGCTTGATTTGGTTCCAAATTAGAATAGGTTTGAAACTCAATCAAATCATCCCCACCACTAACTTCTATTGATACAACCTTCGATATATCGTTTTTTCCGTCCAAATTTTAGAAAAATTTTATAAATACAGATATACCTATCATGCTGGCTGCTTTATCCTCCCCAATGTGACTCGCTTGGGTTGCTTATCTACCACCATACGTAACTATAATAAAATACAAAATTGTATAACACAAATGCCCTTTATCAGAATACCATAAAGGCATGTGTCATCAATCGGATTGAATAAAGATATCCCAACAATGGGCCCCTGTTGAAACATTGGCAAGAGGTCAACAGACCCAAAAGACGGACAGTCCAAAGCTCAGGCAAGCGGGCGACCAACCCAAAGGGTGGATGAACCAAAAGGCTAGACAATGTCAAAGTAGATTAACATGAAAAGACGACCCAAAAGCTGGCAGGAGGTCGAAACACAAATTATTAGCAACTGCACAAAAGAAAGTCAATCAATAAGCCAATCAAAAGGCAAAAGGGGGTGTAATTGTCATTTCACGGTAGCTTTAGTCCTCTATATAAATAGAGGAATGTTAAATGTAAAGGGGGAGATTTGGAACAGTTAACAAAATACCTAATCCTTGCACCTTTTTACATTCTCTCTCCTTTCACGCTCTACTCTTTGGGCGTAATTCACGCACAAATTTTGGTTCAACAAAACCCATGGGTTGCTTCATCAACAAAAAAAAAAAAAAAGATTGAGAGGCTTAACGAGATACAGAGGAAGGAGCATATTAGAGCTTCAAAATAATGGGAACAGATATTTTGTGATATCTTAAAGACTCATGATAAAGGATGAAGGTTGTCCTTGTGTTCAAGGAAGGACGAGGAAGGAGAACATTAATGTGATCCATACCAACTTAACCCATAATTAACCACTTAATTTTATTATGTAGCCCAAGACAAAAGACTAGAACTAGTAAAATTTTCATGAATTCTTCAGAAATAAATCATCAACGCCATATCCAATACATTTGAATTTCATAAGTTTCAAGATTACCCTCCAAATCAACCCTAATTAAATTTAACTGAGTTGTGTTCCATAAATATGCATGTGCTTTACATAATCAATATATGTTCCACCCCAATCAACAAGGTCACACAATCAATAAAGACCCATCAAACCAATCTATCAACACAGAAACAACAAAACCCTATCAAACCAATCTAATTAATTGGGCCACCATACCTGCAGAATGTAAACATAAGACCTTAAATCATTTCCCATTAATTTATTTCAGCCTAAAAAATTAAATCTAAGTATAAAATTGAGACTAAGCAACCTTCTCAATCTAAAATGTTCTTTACGACTAGAAGGGGTGATTAACAATGGGAGCACGTGCCCGTAAAAATTCTTAATCCCAGATAATGGTAAACCCTAAAAAAAAATTAGGTTAAAATAAATATAATATATCTGAAGGTTTTCCTAAGCAATTAGCACATAGTTGTCCTGTTTTTTTTAATATTTGTCCTGTTGATGCAAGCAATTCTTGATCAAACCATAAACATTTGAAATTATTGTTTGTGTGGCTGATTTTACCATTTTAAATCATATCTGTTTATCTGAGTTTCTCACCATATGGAGGATGCTCAAATAAAGATCTTTGCTTTTATTTAGGACTCGTTTGAGAGGACAGCCGGGCTCCGTTTCAATTGAGAAATAGTTATCAGAATTCCGGCCATCTGTTTGCGGGAGCAAATTCTTCAAAAATTTGTCTGTCGCAACATCATGTTGTCATTTTGGTATCGCGCCTTCAGCCTTCCAATCTGCCATTTTGGATCACGATTTGGATGTTTCAGAAATCAAATGAGTGGCGACGACTCAACTACAGAAATGGAGAAAAATGAGAGTGGCAACGGCTCAGCTGCAGAAACTGCGACAACTTCATTTTTACAGTATTCCTCGTTGATGGAGGGTGCCACCAGAGCCAGGAATCTTGTCAACATATTGTATCATTATTTTATCATTCTTCATTGGCAATGGGCTCAAAGCCCTTTCAGCTTCATTGCTTCGCCACAAAGGCTTCGCCGATGAGGTCGTCGACAGTAGTGACAGTTATTGCAAATACAGTGGAGGACTAGGAGGTTCCTACCAAGGTTATTAGTCGCCATCCCTCTGAGATCCTAAGGAAGCTCGGTAAGAAGGTGTAAAACTCCTTTGTGAAGGCATGGGTCGAAAACGAACAGACAATCAAATGCCCTTTAAGCTTTGTGCTTCGCATCCGGCTCTTCGTTCCACCAAATTTTATATTCAAGCAGCCATCACAGTTTACCAACTATAATTTCATAATGAAAATTTTTTGCACGTTGTTTTTAATCAAAATTATCTGAAAGAAAAGCTCTTTCAAACGAGGCCTTAGTGGGCAGTTATGATATTTCTATGGATCCTCCAATAAATAAGATAGTCATAATATTCTACCAAAAATAAGAAACGACCAAAATTTCATTCAAAGACTGTAGACGCCATTAATATACTAAGGTTTTAATTTAAATATATAAAATGAAAAAAATCTTGATCATGCAAATAAACCAAGAAATTAGGTCTGATAATAGTAATTACCAATTGATCTTCTTAAGATACTAATTGCTTGATTTATGCAAAAATATGCACTACATAAAAAAATCAAATTCCAATCAATTGTCCTTCCTCGAAATGCAAGCTATAATCAGCTATAAAGTTCTCTTACCTACAAGGAGATATCATAAGACCTGCATATATTTCATCTTGTCAATGGGTGAGGAACTTGAAGATGCATTCTTACACCCACGCTAGGTCAAACAATTTTTAGCCTCCTTAAAATCCAAATTTATAGATCACGATCCCTCTTGCCTCTCGGACAATAAGTTGTAAGTCATAATGCTCTCATTAGAGTTCAAAATGATAATTTATAGCAATTAGGTTTTCCTCATTCCTAACATTGAAATTCTCACTAATGGAATTTCCAATAGATGCTCCACCCAATCAAATAGACACAAAATCAACCAAGACCCATCGACAAAATTTGCTCCACCACAATCAACACTGAATCAACAAAACTTAATCAAACCAATCTAACTAATAGATCGAGCACCACGCATAAATATAAGACATTAAATCATTTCCCATTAATTAAATTCAGCATTAAACAATTAATCTGAGTATAAAATTGAAGCTAAACAACCTTCTTCATCGCGAGGACTCTCTATGACTGGAATGGTTAATTAACTACAGGGGTCTATTCCCATAAGCAGTCTGAGTCCATGTTAATCATAGATATTAATAAACACTAACACAATATCAAGAAAAATCTAGTTAAAACAAATATAATGTATATCAAAAAATAATAATAATAATCCCACATTTCTCGCCACGTCAAAGAGGATCGAAGGTTTTCCCAAGTGATTAATACACCTTTTCCTTTCGGACACATGTAATTTTTTATCAAACCATAAAATTTTAATACTATTATCCATGTGGTTATTTTATTGTTTAAATCAATATTTTCTTGTCAGAGTTTCTCAATACATTGAGGAGGCTCGAAGGAAGTTGTGTGCTTTCATTCAACAGTCCAAACACCCATGGCCCATGAATGTTGAGCTTCTTAATTGAACCACGTGAATCTAACATTCTAGTTACATGGTTGCTTTATCAAATTATAGCACATATGTATGGTGCTATATTTCATTTTTTCTGAATTGATTCTATTTCTCTTTGGAGCTCTCAAAGAGAATTATTTGAAATGGTGTTTGAGCTTGTTTGTACTTAAGAAATGGTGTCTTTCTATGCATCAAACTTTTGTCAGCAATATTATATAAAGATTTGAAAATGTAACTGAAATAATGAAACATTTAAAAAATAAATATTTGAGCATGTTTGTCCATGAAATTACTTAAAATTTTGAAAGAAACAAATTCCAAAACTTGCAAAAATAATTGAAAAAAAAAAGATGGTTCACAAAACCCTCTTTTCAATTATTAAAATTATGAAGTGAGATCCACTAAAATTTCCAAAACATGTAAAATTAATTGAGAAGAAGAACATGGTTCATGAAACCCTTACTTCAACTACTAAAAATTATGCAGTGAGATCCTTTGAAATATAGTAGATGAAAGAATCATTTAGAATATGGAAAAAGGTTAGATCCTTTATATGAAAAAGCCTCTAACCAATTGTAACTATTAAACAAATATATCCATATGCATTTAAAAAAAAGGGTGTGTCAGTAGCATCTAGATGATTTCACAAACTCCTTCTTGTCCTCACAAAATTTGATGTGAAGATCTAAGTAAGATAAAGGTTTGATCTTGATGTGCTATTTACCATTCTTCTATATGTACATTGTTGCCAACTTGTCATATGGCAAAGATAGCATTTCCATGACGATAGCATCAAGAATGATCCAAAATGGCTAGTAAAAAGGCTAGAGCTCAGATTCTTGATGGGCTTGCATGTCGAGCTTACAAGCCCACAAGTAAAGTTTGTGCTAACAAGCTATGCTCAGTTATTAACGAGTTGAAGTTGACACAACTCAATAAGGCCTTGAATCAAACCAACACCAATGCACTAAATGATTTGATAATGACCTCTAGGTATGGTGAAATCTAGAGATCGGGTGATTGTGATATGCTCAATAAGCCCCTAGAATAAATTTAAAAATACAAACTCTTTTAGACCATGTCTCTCACCCGAGAATCCAAAGAGTACACCATTAGATGTCTTCAAATTTTTTTTCCATCAAAACTATTTGACTCCACCTGGAGGCAACAACTCCACCTTGAAGCTTCCCAATCTATCCCACCAAAGATCACTTTAGTTACTTATATGAAAAAAGGTCATCTGGGAGTACCAGGACCTTGCATAAAATCTTTTTGTTTCTGATGTAATCGTCGAAGATGTGAATCGCTTAGTAATTGCTTGAGCAAGTCCTTAAGTTGCCAACATTTGTCATTTTTGTATTGTAGTCATTGTCACAAAAGTTAAATTAATTGGCACTCCTTTGGTCAAGAGATGGCTTCATCTTCTCTAACCATATGAAGATTGTTATTATCACCATTGATATCAATCGACATGGAGGTAGAGGCAACAACTCCTTCCAAGTAAAATTTATTGCACATGGTGATCATTGTTATCTCACTAGTGATCGCTTCAATTGTCAATGTAAAAAAAGATTAGCTCAACTCTCTGTAATCCAGCATCAGCTCCTTTTACTGTCTGAAATCCACAAAGCTGGCAATCATATGCTCAAGCAAGACCTTGAGTCTCCAACACTAGTCAATTATAAGTAAATGATAATTGTCTCAAAAGAAAAATAAAAAAAACTTCTTGATTTTTCATTGGTCCACGGGTTGCTCATCTTCTCCAACAATGTGTAGTAAAGAATTTGTATTGTTGCTAACATCATTTACATCGGTGACTGGTTGAACCAAGGACAATAGGAAGCTTTTCCATGAATCATTTATTACAAATGGTGGTGAGGACAAGGCCAAAGGTGGATTCTTTAATTGAGGGGCGCTTAGGCTTATTTGTTAAAGCTTCAACATTCCAACATTTATTTTGCTTTCACTAACAAATTATTGCTTTCACTAACAAATTATCGACAGTTTTGTGAGATTCTTATTCATTGCAAACTTGAACTCCCATTTAGTAAGTGTTGAACCAAGGTAATTTTTGTTACATTTTCATTCAAGTTTCCCCTTGTTGAATCGAGTTAGTCTATCAGTGCTCATCTTTAGATTTATTCATGTCCAGTAATGTTCAATCATCTTTATGGAATTCTTAAGCTGGAGAAATTAATAGCCAGTTGGCACTTTAAGTCTAAGAATGTGCTCATAGAACTATACAATAGTTTAAAACACAACTGCAGTGCTGCCTTATCTAGCGATCAAGTACGATCTACATTGAATAGCATCTGATAATGCATGTAGAGCCAACACAGCCTCAATTTTTTTATGTGCCCTTCAGTGATTTATTAATAATAAGCAGTTGTGGAAATTTTAGCTTATTTAAGCCACATCAAAAGCAAAATTGGGGCGGCTAAATCTGAAAATTCACAAATCCACAGAACTCCTGCACTTTACAGTTTGGCTAGATTTAGTGAATCCAATGACAAATCCTAATAAAAAGTGCTGCCAAACAGCCCCTTAAAGTCCTATCAAAAAAACTCAGTAGCATCAGACTTGGATTCTAAAGAGAAACAGGTGAATAGTAGCCCCTTGCATCCACCATAGCTTTGCTAATTGTAATGGGCTGTAGCAAAAAACTGGTTAAATTTGGCCAGTTGGGGTTGATCATTTCGTCATTTTCTTCATCCATATTCTCAGCCTCATGCTTCTTTTATTAGATGCTCGTATTTGAATAAACAACCTGAATACAAACGCCAGACATTTATAGGGTTTTATCTAAATTTCCAAACAAAAGATTAACAAAGTCCCTCTTATCTAACCAAAAAAGTAGCGCACTAGAGGCACGGATAGTTATTCTTCTCCAATATTAACTTCAAGACGGAAGCACAAATGCTGATTCGTAAATTCTCCAGAATGCGTTTACCCTAATAAAATCACATGACATAAACAGCAAAAACCCAAAATAATTTCGAGAAATCCATCCGAATCTGCAGGGTAAGATGAGGAGGAGAGAGAACAACCAAAGAAGGATGGGTGGGAGAGAGATCAGGCGCACCTCGAGCTCGGCTGACTTCATTGCGATGGGAATACAGACGAGAAAAATCCCAAACATAGCGATGGCAGTGTTCCTCCTCCAGTACTTGGGACGGCAGTTAGGTCCACCCGTCATGCTCCATACCTTCAACCTGAAGTCCTCCGCACCGTGCGGCTCGCCATGGCCATGCCCGTGGTGCTCGCCTCCGCCCATTTCCGACGAACGACTCGAATTTTAATCCTATCGAACTAGGATCCCTCCCTTTCCGCGATTGTAAATTTCACGCACTCGATAGGGTTTCTTCACAAGAAGGTGTGGAAGAAACAAGGCGGACCCGGACCCGAAACCGAAGCCGCGACATATGAAATCTAATTTATCAAGCATCCAAAATATAATATTTTAATCATCAAAATTTTAAATATAAATTATCGCTATTAAAAGCCTAATTATAATGGAAAAAAATAATTAAGATTATTGATTAAATTTTAAACTTTTAAATATTCTATTTAATATTTTGAAGTATTGTCAATAAAAACCCTTATTTTAATTTTTAAGTATATTTAATTATTTATTTATTTATTTGTTTATTATAATTCTAAACTTCAATAGAAAGTTAAGCATTATCTTGTGTTTGCATTATTATATTATTTTATTTTTTCAGATTTTTATGTATCATTTATGAGAAACTTTAAATATATTTGTCCGCCCAAACTTAAAATTTTATTTTTCAACCATCTAAAACTTTAAATATAAAGAATTAACCACTTCTGCCCCAAAACTAAATAAAATTTTGGGTGATTGAAATATAAATTTTAATTTTAAGTGGTTAAGAAATTATATTTAAGGTTTTGATTGATTAATACGTAAAAACCCTTATATTTTAAATTATTCATGCTTTGTATCATCTCTATTAATAATTGTTTGGCCGACCATGGTTATACGAATAAATCGAGCTAAGACTTACTCTAACTTGACCTCATTTACCAAAGCCTTAGTCAAGATTAAACTCGATTTCAGCATTTGTGATAGTGTTTAGGGTTTGATATGAACTCGGCTCATTAACTAATCAAATAAAGTTGTTCAAGCATAGCAACAAGCTATAATATCGAACAACTTATTAGTTTATTAACGAAACCTTATATGACCCATTAATGATGAATCCATCAAGCTAAAAAATAAGGCTTAATACATCCTCAAAAATTATTTAAATCATACACGAATCTCGGAGTATTTCGAACAATAAATATTTCATATTCAAATTTACGATCATTTAGGGACCCCGATTCTAATAAACTATAGTCAAACTGACTGACTCGACAAGGCGAGCCCAATGAAGCCAAAATTGGTTCGATTCAATCTGATCAAGCCCAAGTCAAGCCATTTAAATTCAATTGAAGGCTTTAGATGGGCAATCAAATGGTCAAATCGATTCCAAATTTCATAAGCTTATAGTCAAATTGAGCGTCTCCTCGAGTCAAATCCAAGGAATCTAAGGTCACTCAATTATGACATCATTAAGGCACCCAAATATTCATAGAACACCATCTTATCAAAGAGATGCTCTGGGTCGTCTGATGGAGTGATCCAAATTCATGTGATATTTATAAAGAATGTCACTCAAAATCTATAAATAGACCTTCACTCTCTTCATAAAGAAAAACTCGGGACCTGCATCTGAAAGAAAAAGCTGAAGGAACTCCAAGCTCTTGAGGGTTCCTGAGCTTTACCACTGTCGGAATGTCGTCGACCGGCCGCTGCAACCGCCAAACCACTGCTGCCTAACAGACATCATCAAGTCGTCGCCATCTCAAAAACACCACCACCACTCGAACCACCACTACTCGGTCGTTACCACCATTGGATTACAATCGTTGCTTCCAGGTTACCGTCATCGTCGAACTGCCACCATCGAGCCACCACTGCCGCTGAATCACTGCTATTTGGTCGCTACTACCAAATACACTAGCAACAATTTTATAACACGCGACCCTTATGTCGGCTTTTCTTCACAGTAGCCAAGTCATCATCACTCTTGTCAATTCCTCGGTATTTTTTGTTACTTTCCTGGCAAAAGTCACATCCACTTATATAACATTGCTTCCGACTATTAAAGGGCCGAAAAAATTTTGTAACCTATAATAGCATAGTGGAATCATTTAAACTGGGTTGGGCCCCATGATATTTGCCCATTTCGGGTTTTCCACGTAAAAACTTCTGTTGTCTGCTATCAATTTTTTTTTTTTTTATTTGTGTGTTGGATCTTCGTACAAAATTAAGACGTTAATATATCACTCTATCACCATGAATTTACAAACACGCAACAAGACTAACAAAATAAACTATTAAATAAACAAGTATTATTACAATTTACGAAGATTAACAAATATTTTGTGTTCAAAGACATAATTGATCTAATATAAATATAAAAAGCTTCTAGCTGGGTATTAAATGAGTATATTATTAAGCTTCATAGTAAAAATGCTAGAAATTAATGATTAGAGTATATTTTTATCCTGGTCCATTAGTTGAAGAGAAGACACTTTATCAAATCATTCATCAGCCTTGCACCCTAACTTATTCATGCTCCACAATTCTACATAATTTGGCTTATGGTTACAAACAAAACAAGTTTGATAAGCTACTTGAAGTCCGGCTCGATAAAAGCTCGTTCATATTTGTTTGATAAATTAATTGAATAAACTGAAACACGTATATAAATGCTTAATTATTAAATGAATAAGTATA
>NW_018164520.1:717141-731174 GCF_001263595.1 Phalaenopsis equestris
GAGGTTGCCCACCAGACTTCGATATCTACCATTTTTCATTGGTGTCTTTGTTCCCCCTAAATGTAATTGTTATTGAAATTTATAACTTTGCCCTAGAACAAGGACTTCGACAGTCTATCCCATAAGATTGAGTAAACCTTCTGGACACCAACCTAGCCTTGAACCTCTCAATGCTCCCAACAATTTTATACTTGACATTGAACACACAATTGCACCCAACGAGTTTTTTACATAGAGGAAGTCTTGTAAAGATTCATGTGTCATTTAAGTCAAAAGCTTGGATCTCTTCTTCAACTAGATTTCTCCATCATGAACTTTGAAGAACTTTATGAACAGATTTAGGCATCCGCTCACTATCAAGATTAAATACAAAAACTTTGTAAGTTGATAACTTCTCATATGCAAAATAATCATGGATAGAAAAATTTGTGCAAACTTACCTATCTTCTCCACTAGATTTCACCTTTTTTAGAACTTCATAGAAGTGTGAATTTAGGTTTGGTTATAAACGGTCCTGTGGTTACATATTATAATTATCCTGTTCAATGGATTTCGTTCTCCTAGCATACACATAAAGCTCCGTGTTGTCAATCTCATATTAGATTTTCTGGTAGAACTTAGGAGACAGGATGGTCGGAGAAAAGTATAATAGGTTGTGGTGACTCTAGATCAGTGTAGGGATCCAAAGTAGTGTAAGGAAGCGAAATATGTTGTAATGGCTCTAGAATAGTGTCCCAAGTTTGAAATTCACTGGATTATCCCCCCTGAATATCAGATTTGGGTTAGTAAGGTTGGTTTTCAAAGAATTTAACATACATGGAGTAATAATATTTTCTTATAATGAGAGAATAGCATTTATACCTCTTTTTGTTAGAAGCATACCCATAAAAGATATATTTGGTGAATTTGGGGTCAAGCTTTGTGTGATTTGACAAAAAAAAGACGACCAAATATTTTTAGGAGAAGACTAGATGAGAAGGTTCTTACACAAGGGGTATTTTTTTATCACAATATCGATAGGGTTTTGAATCCAAGGACTCTACTTGGAATTCTATTAATGAGATAATGACTATGAGCACGACACCTTCCCAAAAAAATTGTGTCATTGTGAGAAAGCATTATAGACCTAGATACGTCAAAAAGATATCTATTCTTCTCCTCAACTATCTCATTTTATTGTGGAGTTTCAACACAAGAACTCACATGAATGATATCATTCTTTACAAGGTAACGTCCAAGGATATAGTTGAACTATTCTTTTGCATAATAAATTTTCATAATTTGAATTTTGCATTGAAATTGAGTGAAAATCATGTTATGAAAGGATTGAAAAATTTGTGCAATTTAGGATTTTTGTTTTAATTAAGGGTCCTTGAATGTCACTATGGATAATAGAGAAAGATTGTAAGGTTTTGTACTAACACAAAGAATAGACGTGACGAGTATGTTTAGCTAATTAGCAAGTTTCACAATGATAAAACTCTGAATTTTTATAGTAAATAAAAAATGATACAACTTTGGAGCATAATGAAAATTGATATGACCCAGACGACAATGTCAAAACAAAATTTGATTTTCAATAGACTCGAGAACATGGGAAGAGGATGGTGAAGAAGACACTTGTGAGCTAAAAGAATAGCTTTCCTTAAACAGGTATAAGTATAGACATTGATGCAATTCAACACTGTCAATCATATTCCCCGAATCCATCACATGAAATTCATAAGAATTGAAATGAAAGTTAATAACAAAACTCAAGTCATGAGTAAGCTTTCTAGTTGAAATTAGGTTGCAATCTAATTGGGGTAAATATAGCACAAAAGATAGCAAAATAATTTTGGAGATTGTCACTTCCATTCCCAATAATCCTAGAGTGAGATTCACCGACAATTCTAATAAATTTGGAGTTGGTGAAATCTTGGTAGTTAGTGAGAGCATGAATATCTCCAGTCATGTCATCAAAAACACCTAAATCTATTATCCAAGGTCGAAAACTTTCATTGTTAGCAAGATAGGAGGACATGATGCATTGGTGTATCATCAAACTGGTATGCCGCTCAATTGTACTCAAAAGAAGATTATTCAACGCCTCCAATTATTCCTTGGTAGAGAGGTTAGGGTCAGCCAACCCTTCAGCAAAGGTAGAAGCATTAGCCTTGCGGTCTTGGTCTTTCCTCCTTCACCCTAGTTTCCAATCTACAGGTTTATTATGTAGTTTCCAACACTTTTCCTTTGTGTGGCCCAGTTTCTTACAATGACACAATGCACGATTCTTCTGTCTTTGACTTATAGGAGTAATGTGTGTACAAAGTTGAGCTTTCAATGCTAGATGAATCTACACTTCCTCTGATCATGAAATTCTTTCTATTTTCTTCTCTTCTAACTCTAGCAAAGGCTTCCCTAGTGGTAGGCAAGGTTTCATCACCATAATTAAGTTGTGTGCGTACAAAGTTGGGCTTTCAGTGTTAGATGAATCTACACTTCCTCCGATCATGAGCTTCCTCCTAATTTCTTCTCTTGTAATTTTAGCAAAGGCTTCCCTAACGGTATGGAGAGGTTTCATCATCATAATTCTTTCTCTAACCTCATCTAAATTCTTATTTAGACCCAATAGGAGCTTGATCATCCACTTCTTCTCCATTATTTCTTTATACAACATAGCATCTTGAGAGTACTTCCATATATAAGTATCATACATAGCTAATTGTAACCAATACATCGTGCGTTAAAAGTATTGAGCCACACTTAACTCTTCTTGTCAAAGTTTATACAGTTTTGTCTCAATCTCAAACAATTCTACAGTGTTATCAATACGAGAAAAAAAGTCACATGAGCTACTTCTGAAATCTCATGTATTGTCATAAAATTGATCAACCAAGAAATGGCCATAAGATCTTCTATTTTTCATGAGTGATGGTTAGGATCAGTGAACTCAAAGATTGTGGCCACTTCCATGAGATGCTCCTCTTTTACTTTTTCACAGATGTACATAAATACGGATTTGGACCATTGAAAGAAGTTATGGGCATTGAGTGTATGGTTTATGATAGAGAGAGAGTTTCGCAGCTGTTTAGGCATAATTTTTGGTCACCGATTCCAATCTAACCTTCATAGTAAAGCTAGACATCTTCAGTTTGTACTTTTTCATGAGCATTATGCACTTTTAGGGTTTGGAAAGAATTTTTATCTTACTGTTCCACAAGGGAAGAAGAACGCCTATGGCTGCTCTGCATGCTCGGAAAGGATCAGCTAGGAAGGCAGGAATGTTTGGAAGGTTGCCAGATAACTGCAGCTTAGAGAAAACTTCAAAGGTGCTGCAGCGGAAGAGGAAGGAACGCATGCAGGAAGACAGCTTCTCTTCACAAAGAGAAAATCCAGCCCAAGGGAAGAGATCGTGCCTGCGAAGTGACATAAAGGATTGCGGGTGCGAAATGACAGAACGAATCATGTCTGATCACGCCTGCAAAACGACGGAGAGAATTGTGTGACAGAAAGAATCGTGCTTGAAGAGATTTGGGCATGCTGCGAAGCAATCCAGCCCAGTTGTGGAGCGATCCAGGTCTATTGTGGAGCAATCTGCACCTGCTGCAGAGAGATCTTGACCTGCTGCAAAGCAATCCAGACCTGCTGCAGGGCGATTCAAGCCTGCTACAGGGCCTGTTGGGAAGCATGCCGTAGAGAGTGGCAATCAAGCCTTCTATGAAGTGCATGGAAAGATTGCCTGACAAAGAGAGGTGAGCCAGTAGGGAGACAATCTGATGGAGGGCTATAGGGGCTGGCGGCTCCAGGGGACGCTTCGGCAGAGAAAGCAGAGCTAGGGTTTGTTACTTGGCTCTATTACCATGAAGAACGGTAGAGAAAATCATATTCTTTTATTTCTTAATAATCAAATTACAGTTCTTCTCCTACATAGAAAGGAAAGGCTAGGACGCTTGTAACTACAATAATTACAACTTCCTAAAGAAAACCAAACTCAAGAAGAAAATAAGCATAACAAAATGAAAGAATAAAAATAAAATATGAAACTCAGAATTCCACAGTGTGGTATGCATGTAATCTTTCAAATATATAATATTTTGTTATAAAGCAGGTAAATCATCCCAGGATTATTATGTTCACAATAAAACATTTGAATAAGTAGATGAAGGTCCCGCCATTAAAGCCAAAAAAACCTACACAACAAAATAAAAAACATGGATATTTTGGGTTTCTGTATTGAAAATCAAAATCAAGCCGCATTAATGGTTGGATTCAATATGTTTTCGCTTTTGGTCATTTAGGTCTTCATTTTGACCTATGATGATCAGCTTGATTTGGTTCCAAATTAGAATATGTTTGAAACTCAGTCAAATCATTCCCACCACTAACTTCTATTGATACAACCTTTGATATATCGTTTTTCATCCAAATCTTAGAAAAATTTTATAAATACACATATACCTATCATGCTGGCTGCTTTATCCTCCCTAATGTGACTCGCTTGACTTGGGTTGCTTATCTACCACCATACGTAACTATAATAAAATACAAAATTGTATAACACAAATGCCCTTTATCAGAATACCATAAAGGCATGTGTCATCAATCGGATTGAATAAAGATATCCCAACAATGGGCCCCGGTTGAAACATTGGCAAGAGGTCAACAGACCCAAAAGATGGACAGTCCAAAACTCAGGCAATCGGGCGACCGACCCAAAGGGTGGATGAACCAAAAGGCTAGACTATGTCAAAGTAGCTTAACATGAAAAGACGACCCAAAAACTGGCAGGAGGACGAAACACAAATTATTAGCAACTGCACAAAAGAAAGTCAATCAATAAGCCAATCAAAAGGCAAAAGGGGGTGTAATTGTCATTTCACGGTAGCTTTAGTCCTCTATATAAATAGAGGAATGTTAAATGTAAAGGGGGAGATTTGGAACAGTTAACAAAATACCTAATCCTTGCACCTTTTTACATTCTCTCTCCTTTCACGCTCTACCCTTTGGGCGTAATTCACGCTCAAATTTCAGTTCAACAAAAACCCATGGGTTGCTTCATCAACAAAATAAAAATAAAAAATAAAAAAAAATGAGAGGCTTAACGAGATACAGAGGAAGGAGCATGTTAGAGCTTCAAAATAATGGGAACGGATATTTTGTGATGTCTTAAAGACTCATGATAAAGAATGAAGGTTGTCCTTGTGTTCAAGGAAGGACGAGGAAGGAGAACATTAATCTGATCCATACCAACTTAACCCAAAATTCACCACTTAATTTTATTATGTAGCCCAAGACAAAAGACTAGAACTAGTAAAATTTTCATGAATTCTTCAGAAATAAATCATCAACGCCATATCCAATACATTTGAATTTCATAAGTTTCAAGATTACCCTCCAAATCAACCCTAATTAAATTTAACTGAGTTGTGTTCCATAAATATGCATGTGCTTTACATAATCAATATATGTTCCACCCCAATCAACAAGGTCACACAATCAATAAAGACCCATCAAACCAATCTATCAACACAGAAACAACAAAACCCTATCAAACCAATCTAATTAATTGGGCCACCTTACCTGCAGAATGTAAACATAAGATCTTAAATCATTTCCCATTAATTTAATTCAGCCTAAAAAATTAAATCTAAGTATAAAATTGAGACTAAGCAACCTTCTCAATCTAAAATGCTCTTTATGACTAGAAGGGGTGATTAACAATGGGAGCACGTGCCCGTAAAAATTCTTAATCCCAGATAATGGTAAACCCTAAAAAAAAATTAGGTTAAAATAAATATAATATATCTGAAGGTTTTCCTAAGCAATTAGCACATAGTTGTCCTGTTTTTTTTAATATTTGTCCTGTTGATGCAAGCAATTCTTGATCAAACCATAAACATTTGAAATTATTGTTTGTGTGGCTGGTTTTACCATTTAAATCATATATGTTTATCTGAGTTTCTCACCATATGGAGGATGCTAAATAAAGATCTTTGCTTTTATTTAGGACTCATTTGAGAGGACAGCCGGGCTCCGTTTCAATTGAGAAATAGTTATCAGAATTCCGGCCATCTGTTTGCGGGAGCAAATTCTTCAAAAATTTGTCTGTCGCAACATCATGTTGTCATTTTGGTATCGCGCCTTCAGCCTTCCAATCTGCCATTTTGGATCACGATTTGGATGTTTCAGAAATCAAATGAGTGGCGACGACTCAACTACAGAAATGGAGAAAAAATGGCAAAAAATGAGAGTGGCAACGGCTCAGCTGCAGAAACTGCGGCAACTTCATTTTTACAGTATTCCTCGTTGATAGCGGGTGCCACCAGAGCCAGGAGTCTTGTCAACATATTGTATCATTCTTCATTGGCAATGGGCTCAAAGCCCTTTCAGCTTCATTGCTTCGCCACAAAGGCTTCGCCAACGAGGTCGTCGACAGTAGTGACAGTTATTGCAAATACAGTGGAGGACTTGGAGGTTCCTACCAAGGTTATTAGCCGCCATCCCTCTGAGATCCTGAGGAAGCTCGGTAAGAAGGTGTCAAACTTCTTCGTGAAGGCACGGGTCGAAAACGAACAGACAATTAAATGCCCTTTAAGCTTTGTTGCTTCGCATCCGGCTCTTCGTTCCACCAAATTTTATATTCAAGCAGCCATCACAATTTACCAACTATAATTTTATAATGAAAATTTTTTGCACGTTGTTTTTAAACAAAATTATCTGAAAGAAAAGCTCTTTCAAACGAGGCCTTAGTGGGCAGTTATGATATTTCTATGGATCCTCCAATAAATAAGATAGTCATAATATTCTACCAAAAATAAGAAACGACCAAAATTTCATTCAAAGACTGTAAACGCCATTAACATACTAAGGTTTTAATTTAAATATATAAAATGAAAAAAATCTTGATCATGCAAATAAACCAAGATATTAGGTCTGATAATAGTAATTACCAATTGATCTTCTTAAGATACTAATTGCTTGATTTATGCAAAAATATGCACTGCATAAAAAAATCAAATTCCAATCAATTGTCCTTCCTCGAAATGCAAGCTATAATCAGCTATAAAGTTCTCTTACCTACAAGGAGAAATCATAAGGCCTGCCATATATTTCATCCTGTCAATGGGTGAGAAACTTGAAGATGCATTCTTACACCCACGCTAGGTCAAACAATTTTTAGCCTCCTTAAAATCCAAATTTATAGATCACGATCCCTCTTGCCTCTCGGACAATAAGTTGTAAGTCATAATGCTCTCATTAAAGTTCAAAATGATAATTTATAGCAATTAGGTTTTCCTCATTCCTAACATTGAAATTCTCACTAATGGAATTTCCAATAGATGCTCCACCCAATCAAATCGACACAAAATCAACCAAGACCCATCGACAAAATTTGCTCCACCACAATCAACACTGAATCAACAAAACTTAATCAAACCAATCTAACTAATAGATCGAGCACCACGCATAAATATAAGACATTAAATCATTTCCCATTAATTAAATTCAGCATTAAACAATTAATCTGAGTATAAAATTGAAGCTAAACAACCTTCTTCATCGCGAGGACTCTCTATGACTGGAATGGTTAATTAACTACAGGGGTCTATTCCCATAAGCAGTCTGAGTCCATGTTAATCATAGATATTAATAAACACTAACACAATATCAAGAAAAATCTAGTTAAAACAAATATAATGTATATCAAAAAATATAAATAATAATCCCACATTTCTCACCACGTCAAAGAGGGTTGAAGGTTTTCCCAAGTGATTAATACACCTTTTCCTTTCGGACACATGTAATTTTTTATCAAACCATAAAATTTTAATACTATTATCCATGTGGTTATTTTATTGTTTAAATCAATATTTTCTTGTCAGAGTTTCTCAATACATTGAGGAGGCTCGAAGGAAGTTGTGTGCTTTCATTCAACAGTCCAAACACCCATGGCCCATGAATGTTGAGCTTCTTAATTGAACCACGTGAATCTAACATTCTAGTTACATGGTTGCTTTATCAAATTATAGCACATATGTATGGTGCTATATTTCATTTTTTCTGAATTGATTCTATTTCTCTTTGGAGCTCTCAAAGAGAATTATTTGAAATGGTGTTTGAGCTTGTTTGTACTTAAGAAATGGTGTCTTTCTATGCATCAAACTTTTGTCAGCAATATTATATAAAGATTTGAAAATGTAACTGAAATAATGAAACATTTAAAAAATAAATATTTGAGCATGTTTGTCCATGAAATTACTTAAAATTTTGAAAGAAAAAAATTCCAAAACTTGCAAAAATAATTGAAAAAAAAAAAAGATAGTTCACAAAACCCACTTTTCAATTGATAAAATTATGAAGTGAGATCCATTAAAATTTCCAAAACATGTAAAATTAATTGAGAAGAACATGGTTCATGCTCATTTCAACTATTAAAAATTATGCAGTGAGATCCTTCGAAATATAGTAGATGAAATAATCATTTAGAATATGGAAAAAGGTTAGATCCTTTATATGAAAAAGCCTCTAACCAATTGTAACTATTAAACAAATATATCCATATGCATTTAAAAAAAAGGGTGTGTCAGTAGCATCTAGATGATTTCACAAACTCCTTCTTGTCCTCACAAAATTTGATGTGAAGATCTAAGTAAGATAAAGGTTTGATCTTGATGTGCTATTTACCATTCTTCTATATGTACATTGTCGCCAACTTGTCATATGGCAAAGATAGCATTTCCATGACGATAGCATCAAGAATGATCCAAAATGGCTAGTAAACAGGCTAGAGCTCAGATTCTTGATGGGCTTGCATGTCGAGCTTACAAGCCCACAAGTAAAGTTTGTGCTAACAAGCTATGCTCAGTTATTAACGAGTTGAAGTTGACACAACTCAATAAGGCCTTGAATCAAACCAACACCAATGCACTAAATGATTTGATAATGACCTCTAGGTATGGTGAAATCTAGAGATCGGGTGATTGTGATATGCTCAATAAGCCCCTAGAATAAATTTAAAAGTACAAACTCTTTTAGGCCATGTCTCTCACCCGAGAATCCAAAGAGTACACCATTAGATGTCTTCAAATTTTTTTCCATCAAAATTACTATGAAAAATAGCAAATATTGAACTACTCGATTCTATAAGAATTCTTTGAACCTCAACTTTTTGTTCATTTGGTAATTATAATATCATTACAAATATTTTTGGTTAAAAATAAAGCAACATAGAAAGGTACTGATGGAGAGACGTCATGAGGATGGTTTATCTCATTGTAATAAAAGCAATGTAGTTGACCCCACCTTGAAGCTTCCCAATCTATCCCACCAAAGATCACTTTAGTTACTTATATGAAAAAAGGTCATCTGGGAGTACCAGGATCTTGCATCAAATCTTTTTACTTCGGATGTAATCGTCGAAGATGTAAATCGCTTAGTAATTGCTTGAGCAAGGCCTTAAGTTGCCAACATTTGTCAATTTTGTATTGTAGTCATTGTCATAAAAGTTAAATTAATTGGCACTCCTTTGGTCAAGAGATGGCTTCATCTTCTCTAACCATATGAAGATTGTTATTATCACCATTGATATCAATCGACATGGAGGTAGAGGCAACAACTCCTTCCAAGTAAAATTTATTGCACATGGTGATCATTGTTATCTCACTAGTGATCGCTTCAATTGTCAATGTAAAAAAAGATTAGCTCAACTCTCTGTAATCCAGCATCAGCTCCTTTTACTGTCTGAAATCCACAAAGCTGGCAATCATATGCTCAAGCAAGACCTTGAGTCTCCAACACTAGTCAATTATAAGTAAATGATAATTGTCTCAAAAGAAAAATAAAAAAAACTTCTTGATTTTTCATTGGTCCACGGGTTGCTCATCTTCTCCAACAATGTGTAGTAAAGAATTTGTATTGTTGCTAACATCATTTACATCGGTGACTGGTTGAACCAAGGACAATAGGAAGCTTTTCCATGAATCATTTATTACAAATGGTGGTAAGGACAAGGCAAAAAAGTGGATTCTTTAATTGAGGGGAGCTTAGGCTTATTTGTTAACACTTCAACATTCCAACATTTGTTTTGCTTTCACTAACAAATTATCGACAGTTTTGTGAGATTCTTATTCATTGCAAACTTGAACTCCCATTTAGTAAGTGTTGAACCAAGGTAATTTTTGTTACATTTTCATTCAAGTTTCCCCTTGTTGAATCGAGTTAGTCTATCAGTGCTCATCTTTAGATTTATTCATGTCCAGTAATGTTCAAACATCTTTATGGAATTCTAAAAGCTGGAGAAATTAATAGCCAGTTGGCACTTTGAGTCTAAGAATGTGCTCATAGAACTATACAATAGTTTAAAACACAACTGCAGTGCTGCCTTATCTAGCGATCAAGTACGATCTACATTGAATAGCATCTGATAATGCATGTAGAGCCAACACAGCCTCAATTTTTTTATGTGCCCTTCAGTGATTTATTAATAATAAGCAGTTGTGGAAATTTTAGCTTATTTAAGCCACATCAAAAGCAAAATTGGGGCGGCTAAATCTGAAAATTCACAAATCCACAGAACTCCTGCACTTTACAGTTTGGCTAGATTTAGTGAATCCAATGACAAATCCTAATAAAAAGTGCTGCCAAACAGCCCCTTAAAGTCCTATTAAAAAAACTCAGTAGCATCAGACTTGGATTCTAAGGAGATACAGGTGAATAGTAGCCCCTTGTATCCAGCATAGCTTTGCTAATTGTCATGGCCTGTAGCAAAAAACTGGTTAAATTTGGCCAGTTGGGGTTGATCATTTCGTCATTTTCTTCATCCATATTCTCAGCCTCATGCTTCTTTTATTAGATGCTCGTATTTGAATAAACAACCTGAATACAAACGCCAGACATTTATAGGGTTTTATCTAAATTTCCAAACAAAAGATTAACAAAGTCCCTCTTATCTAACCAAAAAAGTAGCGCACTAGAGGCACGGATAGTTATTCTTTTCCAATATTAACTTCAAGACGGAAGCACAAATGCTGATTCGTAAATTCTCCAGAATGCGTTTACCCTAATAAAATCACATGACATAAACAGCAAAAACCCAAAATAATTTCGAGAAATCCATCCGAATCTGCAGGGTAAGATGAGGAGGAGAGAGAACAACCAAAGAAGGATGGGTGGGAGAGAGATCAGGCGCACCTCGAGCTCGGCTGACTTCATTGCGATGGGAATACAGACGAGAAAAATCCCAAACATAGCGATGGCAGTGTTCCTCCTCCAGTACTTGGGACGGCAGTTAGGTCCACCCGTCATGCTCCATACCTTCAACCTGAAGTCCTCCGCACCGTGCGGCTCGCCATGGCCATGCCCGTGGTGCTCGCCTCCGCCCATTTCCGACGAACGACTCGAATTTTAATCCTATCGAACTAGGATCCCTCCCTTTCCGCGATTGCAAATTTCCGCACAAGAAGTTGCGGAAGAAACAACCGGACTCGGCAAAATTTTTTTTCTAACCTAGATATGGAAACCTTGTAAACGCGAGCAGGAGAATAGAGATCGGTAGACTAGCCCTACTCCATATCTCGGCTATTTTTTTTAAGGGTTTTTAAGTTAATTCTAGATTATTTTTAATAACCTAAAATAATCTAAAAATAATTCAAAAATAAAGATTACGGATTATTTTTGAATTATTTTAAGATTATTGAAAATAACACAGAAATAATCTAAAAATAACTCAGGAATAACCTGCACCGCAGGTAGAGATACGTCAGGTGTCTGGACGATAGATTAATTTTGAAACTTTTAAATATTATATTTAATATTTTGAAGTATTGTCAATAAAAACCCTTATTTTAATTTTTAAGTATATTTAATTATTTATTTATTATAATTTTAAACTTCAATAAAAAGTTAAGCATTATCTTGTGTTTGTATTATTATATTATTTTATTTTTGAGATTTTTATGTATCAATTATGAGAAACTTTAAATATAAGTGACCACCCAAACTTAAAATTTTATATTTCAACCATCTAAAACTTTAAATATAAAAAATTAACCACTTCTGCCCCAAAACTAAATAAAATTTTAGGTGATTTAAATATAAATTTTAATTTTAAGTGGTTAAAAAATTATATTTAAAGTTTTGATTGATTAATATGTAAAAACCCTTATATTTTAAATTATTCATGCTTTGTATCATCTATACTAATAATTGTTTGGCCGACCATAGTTATACGAATAAATCGAGCTAAGACTTACTCTACCTCGGCCTCATTTACCAAAGCCTTATTCAAGATTAAACTCTATTTCAATATTTGTGATAGTGTTAAAACACATTAAATTTAAAATCATTAATATTTAAGTTCGATATGAACTCGGCTCATTAACTAATCAAATAAAGTTGTTCAAGCATAGCAACAAGCTATAATATCGAACAACTTATTAGTTTATTAACGAAACCTTATATGACCCATTAATGATGAATCCATCAAGCTAAAAAATAAGGCTTAATACATCCTCAAAAATTATTTAAATCATACACGAATCTCGGAGTATTTCGAACAATAAATATTTCATATTCAAATTTACGATCATTTAGGGACCCCGATTCTAATAAACTATAGTCAAACTGACTGACTCGACAAGGCGAGCCCAATGAAGCCAAAATTTGTTCGATTCAATCTGATCAAGCCCAAGTCAAGCCGTTTAAATTCAATTAAAGGCTTAAGATGAGCAATTAAATGGTCAAATGGATTCCAAATTTGACAAGCTTATAGTCAAATTGAGCGTCTCCTCGAGTCAAATTCAAGGAATCTAAGGTCACTCCATTATGACATCATTAAGGCACCCAAATATTCAGATAACACCATCTTATCAAAGACATGCTCTGGGTCGTCTGATAGAGTGATCCAAATTCACGTGATATTTATAAAGAATGTCACTCAAAATCAATAAATAGACCCTCACTCTCTTCATAAAGGAAAACTCGTTGCTTCCAGAAAGCTGAAGGAACTTCAAGCTCTTGAGGGTTCCTGAGCTTTACCACTATCGGACTGTCGTCGACCTGCCGCTGCAACCGCCAAACCATTGCTGCCTAGCAGACATCGTCGAGCCGCCGCCATCTCAAGAACACCATCACCGCTCGAACCACCACTACTCGGTTGTTACCACCATTGGATTACAATCGTTGCTTCCAGGTTACCGTCGTTGTCGAACCGCCGCCATCGAGCCACCACTGTCGTCGAATCACTGCTATTTGGTCGCTACTACAAAATACACTAGCAGCAATTTTATAGCAAGCGACCTCTATCGTAGGCTTTTCTTCACAATAGCCAAGTCATTGTCAATTCCTCGGTATTTTTTGTTACTTTCCTGGCAAAAGTCACATCCACTTATATAATATTGCTTCCGACTATTAAAGGGCCGGAAAAATTTTGTAACCTATAATAGCATAGTGGAATCATTTAAATTGGGTCGGGCCCCATGATATTTTGCCCCTTTCGGGTTTTCCACGTAAAAACTTTTGTTGTCTACTATCAATTTTTTTTTTTTTTACTTGTGTGTGTTGAATCTTCGTACAAAATTAAGACGTTAATATATCACTCTATCACCATGAATTTACAAACACGCAACAAGACTAACAAAATAAACTATTAAATAAACAAGTATTATTACAATTTACGAAGATTAACAAATATTTTGTGTTCAAAGACATAATTGATCTAATATAAATATAAAAAGCTTCTAGCTGGGTATTAAATGAGTATATTATTAAGCTTCATAGTAAAAATGCTAGAAATTAATGATTAGAGTATATTTTTATCCTGGTCCATTAGTTGAAGAGAAGACACTTTATCAAATCATTCATCAGCCTTGCACCCTAACTTCTAATTCATGCTCCACAATTCTACATAATTTGGCTTATGGCTACAAAAAAACTGAGTCTGGTAAGCTACTTGAAGTCCGGTTCAATAAAAGCTCGTTCATATTTATTTGATGAATTAATTGAATAAACTGAAACACCTATATAAATGCTTAATTATTAAATGAATAAGTATA
>NW_018164520.1:731274-732549 GCF_001263595.1 Phalaenopsis equestris
CTCTCATTCTTCTATTTGCCTACCCCATCACAACTCTTGAGGCCTTTTCTATGAAAAGTGCAGGTGTTTCAAATTCAAGGTTTATGAACCCTTCAAATGCACATAATTCGTTCTATGAAAAGTGCAAGTGTTTCAAATTCAAGGTTTATGAACCCTTCAAATGCACATAATTCGTTCTATGAAAAGTGCAAGTGTTTCAAATTCAAGGTTTATGAACCCTTCAAATGCACATAATTCTGGAGTTCATGATGAAGATGTAGATGCTAAATTAATGGCAAGGTTGGATGAGCTTGGGAAAGAAGAGGAAGAAGCTGCGAGTGATATAGATGATGATGAGGATGATCAAAAAGCTAGTTCTTCAGATGTTGATGAAAATGGAAATTATCTGAGGGTTGACAAAGATAAGGATGATGAAGATGACGAAGATGTTGATGAGGCAAGTTATTCGAAGGCTGTTGAAGATAAATATGATGAGGAAGAGAATAATGAAGATGATGATAAGAATGACAATGTTAAAAATAATTCTCAAAGTAATGTTGTCGTGAGTGTTTAAACTGGTTTCAGATTTGTTGAGGTTGTTGTCAGTATAAGGATTTAATCAAATTAGTTTATCCAATTATTCGATGAAAATGAAAATATGAATTTTTAATTGTATATTTAGGCTTCAGTATTTATTGTTGAAATGTTTGAACACTTTACAGGTTCGCACCGAAGGTAATAGGTCGAAGAACATCTGTTTCAACTTCTATGCAACACAATGCATTAGGCTTGCTACAACACCCGTCTAATCAATCTTCTGCAAGAAACAATTCATGTTTGTTGTTCTTCTAATGGATTGGAGGTTTTGGTGTCATTGGAGTCATTTCTTCCTTTCCATACAAGGTTTTAATCAAATTGAGAGAAGTGTCAAGGTAATCCCTTTATTATTTGTAGGGGTCCATTTTAGTCCCAGAGTCTAGAAATGTTTTAATTTACTCACCTTACACTTTTAATTAAAATAGTCTTCTTTAGGGACTGCGTCAACCCATATTAAAAGAGTTTAAGGGCTAATTTGGCACCTTTAGAGACAATGGGACTAAAATGGGCCCATGTAAATAGTCAAGAGACTATTTTGCCACTTTACTCAAGAATAATTATATTTTCTCAGCATTTATTTGCTTATTTTGGTACTTTTTTAACATACAGGTATCAAGTTCATAAAGGCAAGTTGCAGCTGAATGTTAGTTTGAGGCTTTTCATTATGTAGCTATAAAAAATGAAACAAGCATTGAGAAG
>NW_018164520.1:741970-756652 GCF_001263595.1 Phalaenopsis equestris
ATTCATGCTCCACAATTCTACATAATTTGGCTTATGGTTACAAACAAAACAAGTTTGATAAGCTACTTGAAGTCCGGCTCGATAAAAGCTCGTTCATATTTGTTTGATAAATTAATTGAATAAACTGAAACACGTATATAAATGCTTAATTATTAAATGAATAAGTATAAAGAATTTCTTACTTAATTCATTCGAGTTCATGAACAATATCATCTAGATCTTGTTAAGAAGTTCGATGAATAAATTCATTTTAAATCCATGAACAAACTCAAGAATAAGCTTTGATTTAATGCTTGTGAATAAGATAGATTAAAGGTTAATTTAAAACTTGTAAATAAACTCCAGTTAAAACTAAATTTATAACTCATTTATATTAAAATTTAATTAATTTTTAATTCATAGTACATCAGAATAAGATAAAAGCTTGGTTTAGTTATCTATTTAGTTTGTGCATTTGTATGCTTACTTCAATTATTCATTTAGTAGCTTCTTTATTTAAAAGCTCATTTGTTTTTGTAAGTGCAACAAGTAATCATTTGATTAGAAAAAAAAAATAACTTAGTCATTCAACTCATTAATTTGTTTGATAAGACCCATTCGGTTATGTTGAATCGTTTTAGAACCTAAATTCCCATATAATTCATGAATACATATAATTTGGGAGAGACCTTGTTAGGTGAGTGAAGGTGGAAGGCAGTAGACGTGGATCCCCCCTTATTATTTTCCCCTCCCCCTTCTTTATATCACTCTCAACGTTATTGCCCTTGTAGGGCTACAGCAAAAGATTAAAAAATAGAAAAATAATAAATTGCAAGTCATAATATACGAGGTCCGTTGAGATTTGTCGTTGATGGCACATTATCATGGGTGTCAAGAGGCTCATAAATGAGTATGGACAATGATAGGTTAGAATTTGTTTCCTCCTATCATGCAGGCCTTGAAGAATTGTTAAACAAACATTGTCGGTGTAGCTCCATAAATGCAAGCGAGAACTCGCATGAATACCGACGAGATTGGTGGAGAACTCGCATACTGGCGAGCTCGATGGAGGAACTCGCCAAGTCCTATAATTGTAACTTTGAAGGACATGGTTGGCGAGAACAATATGCTTGTAGCAGGGTTTAGGTTTGTGAGAATTGAGCTCAATCCATTAGGCTTAGAAAGCTTAGGAAATCTACTTTTGGATGGGCATGTTAGTAAATAAATAGCTCGATATCACTAATTTCAATTCATTTTATAAAAAAACATTTGATTAGAGATCATATAGATCCATAATATTACTTGTTAATTTGTTTGATAATGACTTAATTATCATCATATGAAACAAATATGAACTTAGCTTAAACAATCAGAATATGACAAATGAACCAAGTTTGAGCATAAACACAAAAGCAAGCTCGAATTTTATAACCAAGCTCCAGTTTGAGCACAATCCTACTCAACTGACTCAGTTCATTTGTAACTCTGATTTTGATTAATAGTCAACCGCTACAAAAGAGCAACGAGTAGACGAAGAAATTGGACAAAATTCACTTTGTTTCATATTAAATAAAACCTGTACGTTGAAGAAGAAAATTTAAAAAAAAAAAAAATCAGTAGGGGTGTGGAAGTGGCCAACGTTAGATGACAATAGTGAGTGCAAAGCAGTTGTTGTTCAATTCAAGCAAGCATAAAAGATGGATTCCTTTTAAGTTGCAGTCCAAACTCTCCAACTTCAAAATTGAATGTGAATCATTGCCCACGAAATTACTGAAAAGCTTTCAGCAAAAAAGAAATTACTATTTATAGAAAAACTAAATAGGACTTCATGTAGCCGACCCCACGTAGTGGGATTAAGGCTTCGTTGTTGTTGTTGTTGTATAGAAAAACTAAACCTTCAGAAATAAGTTGAGAAAAAGAAAATATTAAACAGAACATGCCTGCAACTCTATAACATTGAGAGAATAGAGAAGCGAGCAAAGCCCAATTTCTTCTACATTTCTGGCTCTTTTACTCACACTTGAGGAAATTTATAGAATTAGGAACAGGAAGCAAATCCACAAAAATAAATATAATAAGAATTGAACGCTGAGAAGATGCTGATTTAGCTATCAGTATTATGGGCAATAAATGGATTCTATAACATAAAAATATTTAATTTACACCAACAGACCACTGTAAATAGTTGAATTAAAGAGTGGGGGATTTGAACACAAGTATAGTTTGTTCCTATTAAGCAAAAACAAGTTCAAAGTGCTGATCATAGAGATGCTGAGGATAATTTGCATGCGTTATTTTTCTATGGCTTAAAGAAATTTATCAGAATTAAATAGAATGCAATTTTTTTTGTCTTGAAAGTTAATCATAATTAAAAAATGCTGAAAACAAACAAGTATTTAAACAATTTTAAGAACTGAGCACAGAAATTGGTAATTTTACCATTGGTGGAACTTCAACACTGAAAAGAAGCTCCCACCCGCCGTTACACGTTATGTTATATTATATCTAAAGAGCATCTTATCTGCACAAAGTAAACAAATATGTTGTTCAATCCTCCTGTCCATCTAGGTATCAATAGCATCAAGGCAAAAAGAAATAGAAAAATTTACTTAAATACGACACAATTCTCAAGTACTTATATATCTAACACCTATACTTTTATCTTTATATTTATAATACTTGGGTGTGATAAACCTATGGGTTAAAATATTGAAGTTCGGGGGTTACATATGTAAATACATAAGAATTGTGTGGTATATATGTAAATACCTCAAAAGTAATATGGAAGCAAGTATAACAAAGAATGCAGTAGAGTTGAAATATTTCAAACATACCAGCAAAGTTAAATATCAAATCATAAGAAGCTTAAGCCTGCAAAAAATACCGGCTCATGTTCCTCCACTTATCCTTCAAATCAACCTGATGACGAAGAGCACCAATAAAAATAATTCGTGCAAGTAGAAAAGGAAGAAAATCATGTATAATATCCTACCTCTGTTCGCCCTTTAAATATTTCAGCGTTACAGAATAGAATCAATTTCCAGTTTCCTGTACCATGTCTATTCTCAAGAAAAAGGGAGAATTAGAGTTCTGTTGTGATGATAAATTAGTTATAAAACAAGGGAAAAAAAAATGCTGTTCAATCTCAAGGACAACCGCTATAAATAATAAAAAAAAGTTGCGTCCGAATGCATAACATCCAATATCTATGTATTTACATATCTAACACCTAATATCTGTTGTTTACAATTATACCACCCACATCTTTCATATCACATCAAAAATACCACTGTGTTAACTTTTAAAAAATGAAATAACCTGTTGTTATGTATATAAAAATTAAAAATTCAGGTGTTTGATACGTAGCATAATAATTGAGTGGTATGTATGTAAATCTTCCTAAAAAAAATTATTTTTTCCAAATAAATATACAGTAAGAAGAATACTGAACACTGTCAAATGAGACAGGCATAGTACATACTCAGCAACAGCTTCTTTCAAGGTATTTTCTTCCAGTAAAGTCCATCTCTTAATAGCTCTTCTTTTGACAAGTCCTCTGTCATCCATCCGAGGTGGAGAAACTTTCCTTGTCTTTCGCTTGGTTGACAGGTTCGTTGACTTCAGACAGCTTAACTCATGTGGCGGCTGGGAATCATCGCTCAACTGGAATAAGAAACACATGACATATCAAATGAAATTTCTCTAATAGAGCAAAGATCAACAATCATGATGACACAGAAAAAAAATGTCACATATCTTTTGTTCTCTAAATCTCTTATTTAAAAAAACAAAAACAAGAAGTTATGACAACAAAAATATAGGATTTCAAACTGGTTGTTAAAGAAGAGAGAGTATAGCAACACTCAACGGGCAAATATTACCACATAGCAGGAGTTAATAAACCCTACAATCTCAATATTGACCTCAGTGGACAAGCAAGACAAAGCAGAAATGACGATATTAAGAAGAAGGTTTGATAAACTTATCATCATTAAGATAATTAGCCATATGGCAACTATTTTGCATCAACTTCATGAATATCCTTCATTCTTTCATATAAAGTACAGCATGCGCAGCTAATATGTTTGCACAGGTTGATGCAGATTATTGTCCACCATTTACATTCCTATTCATTAATTCTCTCTCTCGTTTTGCTGCTGCATCTCAATTCTTCTCTCAACCGTTTTCACACAATTTAAGTATACTTTCTATGTCGACATCTCCAATAGTTTTTCCTTTAAAGCAAAAATAAAATGTTATTAAAGATATTGAAATCTACAACAGAGGGTGAACCCATCACTTAACAAAATGATGAGCTGTCCAAAAAATTTTATTTCATTTTAATGAGTTATTATCATGTCTTACTCATACAATCTCTCTAATATAATCAAGTCTCCGCGTATCTTGATTAAATTATTGAAGGAAAAAATAAAAAGATTTAAATAGTTTCAATATCTTAGAATTTATAGATGAGGAGGGGTTCTCAAATATTAAAATTAGCAAAGTTAGAAAAGAAAGGACGTGAGGCCAAATTAACATCATTCTAAGTTGGGCAATGCTTTTCTCCAAACTAGACACAACAATATGCTGCTCCCTTAACTAGAAATTGAAGTACTAAGAAAGTCCAACTCTAATTAGTGAAAAGTGTTTCAATTACAACTGAAGGACCAAATGTGCAGCTAAAAGTGCAAGCTTAGAATCAAGGTTCAAAAAAAATTCTTTTCATGTGCCACCAATTTCTTATTTCTACGGCTTAATCCATCCTCAAAATTGGCTCTCCTACTAATTAATGAATGACTATAATCAGCTTTGGTTATACTTCACATAATAGATATGGGAAGCTATTTTACCTTTCATTGTTGATATTAAAGGTAGCAAAATACAACTGCTTTGCAGATCTCATTTTGCTAATTGACAATGGAAGAGCTCAACTTGCAGCAAATACACTAATCACCCATTTTTTTTTTTAGAATGATGTAGGGTAACTCTAAGACGGCAAAGAAGACTGACGTAAAAATTTTATGTGGAATCAAGCAATACTGTAGAAAGGAAAAAAGGAGTAAGATTCCAGTTCATATAATCACCCAAGGCACGTGGTCAGCAAGTTGGCCAGGGAAATTCAGGAAAATTAGTTACAAGTCGCAGTAAAATTTTAATCTGATTACGTTATATTGTAGGAAAGATAATAGGAAGAAAAAAAAAACATGTCCTGAAAGGCATTACCGGTTTTATTTTCTAGTTTCTTGATAGAAAATTTATTAGGTTATGTTAGACTGCCTTAAGAATGAAAAACAATCTCGCAAGCAGAAACAAAGCGAAGAAACTACCTCACTGGTGTAACTAGTTGGATTCCTTTCAAAGAAAGCATGATGATCCAAAATATATTTATGCTTGCTTGGTTCAGCATCTTTATTGCATTCTTCAACAATACCATTTCCTTTTAAGTCTGATGGGTCTCCATTAACAATATCAGGCAATGGAACCAAACTGCATTTTTCTTTCACGGGAGCACCAGTGCTAGAGTCCAATCCAGCGGTAACTTCAGCAACCAGCTCAGTAAGAGAATCTGGTAAGATTGTATTGCTTGTAGAACTACGTTTTGCAGGCTCATTAAGAATTTCATCGCCACTAGATATGCTAATCAATGCAGCAGCTGCGGCAATTTCTGCATCTGGGGGTGTTTCTTCTACCAACATGTGTGGATCTAAATGGCTATTCTCTGAGGCTTCCTTTACTTTGCTGACCTCGCTAGGATCAAGCTTATGAAGAAGACCTCCAACAGGACTAGACATACCATGCCCGCCAAGCTTAACGCGCTCCTCTTTATCTTGTATGAAATTTGAAATCAAGTGAAAAACTTTATAGATTAGATGAATCCCATCTTTGCAGATTAGAGAAATGAAAGCTAGCGTTAAGTATGGCATTACAAAAAGAGTGAGATGTATAAAAGGAAAGCACGCCGTCCTCTTGAAAACTTGACACACTATGAAATGCAGCGGAACTTCTTCTAAGGTATGAGAGCTAATATTATCAGAAAATTAATATAGTAGCAAGAAGTTTGACCATATCAACCATAGCATGACATGGCAAACGGAACAAAAATAGTTAGCAGCCAAACAACATGACAAAAAAGTGTCATGCAAAAATAATGCGGAAACATAGAAATTCACGCAACAACAATAAAACACAAAAGATCTGCGTAGTTCGGTGTTAAGTGAATTCGCCTACGTCCACTGAGAGGGAGATTTCACTACCGGACGGGAGAAAGAAAAACGGCTTGAGATTACAACTCAACACTTCTCCTTCACGCCTCTCATAAACACCAAGTCCTCTTTTATAGAGGAGGTGTAGAGCATATAAAGAAATAAATCAAAAAAATAATAAATCAATTAAAATAATGCCATAAAATATAACAATCTCCACCTTATCTCTTACTTCTAGATAAGTAAGAGATGATCATATTGCTTCCTTCATCGCTTCTGTGACCGTCATGTACTCGGCCTCTGTAGTAGATAAAGCAACAGTAGACTAAACCGACCTCCTGCCAATATGAATAAATAACCAATTGTAGATCTCTGTCTATCCATATCACCTGCATAGTTTGAGTCTGTGTAGCCTACACACAAATCTGTATTGGATGATTGTCTCTCAAACATCAAGCTAACAACAACCGTACCCTTCAGATACATTAAAATACCCTTCACAATATGTCAATGACTCATTCATGGATCAAGTGTGACCCTGTTCACAACACTAACTGCTTGTGCAATGTCTAGTTTAGTGCAAATCATGACAAACATCAGACTACCCACTACACAGCATAAGGAACTGATCACATATCTTTCCTTTTCTGATTATATTTGGGACACTGATCTGAACTCAACTGAAAGTGAGATGCAATAGGTAGACTGCCGCCTTGCTCGAGTCATCAATCCCAAATTTCTTCAACACCTTTCAAACATAAGCTCTTCGCGAAAACCAAACCTTTCCAGCTGCCTAGTGCCTTAGAATTTCCATGTCAAGAATTTTGTGAGCTTCACCCAATTCATTCATTTCAAAATATCTGGACAATAGATTATTCATGCTATCAACCTCAATCAACTAGCAAATGCAATCAATATATCATTAGCATATAAAAGCAAATAAATGAGCTCACTGTTGGTCAACTTCTTGAAATATGCATAATGATCATACTGGCTCCTTGTGTAATCATGTCCCCTCACGAATTGATCAAATTTTTTATACAGCTAGTGTGGTGATTGCTTCAACTCATACGAAGACATGTCTAGTTTACAAATCAAATCTTTTCATGCTCCATATCCAAACAGCTGCAACATGTAGATCTCCTTTTGTGATTCTCCGTGTAAGAATGTGATCTTCATATCGAGCTGTTCCAAGATCAGACTGCACTGTGCGACAAGTGCTAAGAGAACACGAATTGAGAAATGCTTGACCACTAGGGAGAACACCTCGTCATAATCAATCCCTTCTCATTGCGCAAAGTCTTTTGTCACTAATCTTGTCTTATAACGCACATCAACTCCATGAAATCCTTCCTTTTTTGCATGCACCTATTTGCACCCGATGGTTTTCCTTCCCATAAGAAACTTCATTAACCTTCAAGTATCATTCTTCTAAAAAGACTCCATGACACGGGTTTTGGAGGATGACCGGCCGGTTCCAAAGGAAGGCCGTCCCCTCCTTCCCCTTCTTCCTTTCACTCCTCCCCTTTTCTTCCTTCATTTCCTCTTTTCTTCCTCCCCTTTCCTTTTCTTCCTCCCCTTTCCTTCTCTCCTCCTCCCCTTTCGGTCCTAAGCATTTTCCTATTTAAAATCATTTACTAAAACAAGAAATTCTAAGCTTATTCTCCTTCCTTATTTTAAAATTCTTTCTTAAAATCTGAAATCTCTTTTTATTCCTTTTGCTTATTTTAAAAGTCTTTCCTAAAATCTAGAATCTCTTTCCATTCTCCTTACTTATTTTAAAAAACTTTCCAAAAATCTAAAATTTTTTTTATTCTCTTTTCTTATTTTGAAAGTCATTCCAAAATATGAAATCATTCATAAAATAAGTTGAGTGTCTTTATAAATAGAAGGTGATATGCTTAAAGTTAGGGGTTTTATTTTTGATATCTCAAATCAGGTTTAAGCCTTGGTATTTTCCCTTCGAGAGTTGTATCCGACGTCGAGGTAGTGTTTCAATTGTCCTCGTCCGAGATGGTGATCGTCTCCACTGATCCGAATGGTTCTTTGACTGTAGCTCAACCCCAACAAGATATTTCTCTATCCCTCCACTCTTACTGTCGTTGTCCACCCGCCTCACCGCCCAACAGCCAGCAACCGCACCTCTTCCCCAACAATCGCCGGTTGTTGTTCTCCCTCCAACCTGTTATCAGCCTTCTCTCAGCAAGGCAACACCCCATACTCTATCACAACACTCAGCCACTCTTCCTGAACAACCCAATCTTGTTGTCCACCTGTCCAAAATTCCTCCCAATACTCAGTCTACCTTGCCGACCAAGCATTTCCCATCGCTGCCAACGCTTCCTCGTTCGTTATCCACTCTCCGAAAGTGTTGAAGAGCCTTCCTCATTATTGCCCCATCTTCCAACCTACCTCCAAACCGCCCAACGAACCTTCTCGCCATCTTAAATTGTTGCATCCCTCCTCCAGTTCACCTACCTTCAAACCGCCCAACGAACCTTCCCACATTCACACTTGTTGTCCCAAGCCTTCGGATCCACTAGGCCAACCTCCAACGCCCTTGGGATATACTTTCAAAGTATTAGCTTGTATCTTTGTGTTTGTTTATCGCATATTTCATGTTTTGAAGAGTCGTTGTAACCAATTTCAAATTCAATAATAATATTTGTGTTTCTTTTTGAATTAGTTTTTCTCCTCCGGTATTATTTGGCATTGGAGGAAGTCGAACTCTAGTCTCATCTAAGGGTTTCTAGCATCCGCCCCTACCCAATCGACCACACTAAATTTTTTTTCTCTTTCTTTTGTGTTTTTTTTTCTCTTCTTTCTTTGTTCCTTCTTTCTTTCCTCCGAGATCCCAAAACCGTCAACTGTGTCGCGAAGAAGAAATATGTCCAAGCCTACCCGAGAAGAGATATGACAAGAACTCCATCGCCTCCAATAGAGGCTTATGGAAATTGAAGAGAAAATCCAATGGGAAGTTACCCTCAACCGTGATCTGGGAAGTCGAAGGGAAGAATTAGAAAATATGAAGATAAATGAGACAACACAGCGTTGGTTCCTACCAACATAATGTCGCCAAAAGTTGCATGCTCTGGCTTCTGAAGATGTGAGACTTTATCACCAAGCGACACCCCTCTGTGCTGCTATTCAGCGAAACCAATCCATAAGTCTGTCACTTCCATAAAATGTTGTAAGTGCCACGGATTCAATCATGTGTAAGTAGAATGCACAATCAGAGGAATGATTTATTTCAAGGAATAGTGCATTGTTGAAACCTAAGGTAACGACATTGAAGAGCAGTTCGAATGAGAATTTTTAGTCGATGACGCTTCCCCCGAGGAACTCCCTAATTTGTGGATACCTTCGATGCTTTCCTTCATGTGATCAAAAGGAACATGCAACTTTTGATGAGATTGTGATTCCTACTCTCCTAGAAGATGGAAAACTTATTATTGAGACATACAAAAGCCACACAGACCAGAAGATGTCAGAATTTAAAATTTCAGTGGATGGTTTTAGTAAAGATCAACTTATAGCATCATAGTCAGTTACACTTTCAACCCTCACCCCCAATGTTCAACATGAACAGACAAAAGGTCAGGGTGAAGTTCTTGTTATTGGAACGAAACAGAAAATGTCAATTCTTCAAAACTTCAATAGTCAGAGGGAGAATCCAGAAGATAATAAGAATCAACCATCAACCAAACTCTTGCAAACCCTTAAACCCGTTGAGGCCAAACTTATCATAGATGAGAAGCATATTAGATATTTACTTGTTCAAAATTTGGCTCCGGAGAACCTGATGTGTACCTTCAGCTCAGATTATGTCAAACCAAAATAGATCGATAAAGAGGTATGCTCGTAGGTGGGAAAAGCTCCTCAGACTCTTTGGGAGCCAGGGCAGTCATCGGTAGCATCCAAGAACGGTCACAGAGAACCAAAAGCTTCGACAAATAAAGTCGAAGCTTTTCCAACCCTCGGAGATTGGCGCGAGGCTCGGGGAAAAACCGACAGGTTCTCAAGGGAGGGGGCGGCCTCCCCTCCTTCCTTTTCTCAATTTCCCTCCTCCCTTTTCCTTACTTTCCTCCTTTCTCCGCTTCCTTTTCTTCCTCCCCTTTCCTTCCTCACCTCTCCTTTCTCTCCCCTCACCTTTCCTTCCTAAACACTTTCCCATTTTAAATTCATTTCTAAAACTTAAAATTCTAATTTTATTCTTCTTCCTTATTTTAAAATCATTTCCTAAAATCTGAAATCTTTTTCTATTCTTCTTGCTTATTTTAAAAGTGTTTCTTAAAATCTAAAATCTCTTTTTATTATCCTTACCTATTTTAAAAGTCTTACCAAAAATATGAAATCTTTTTTATTCTCCTATCTTATTTTTAAAGTCTCTTCAAAATCTGAAATCCTTCCTAAAATAGATCAAGCCTCTTTATAAATAGGAAGTGGCGCGCTTACAATTAGGGACCTTGTTTTTTATATCTGAAAACAGGATTTAGCCATGTTATTTTCCCCTTTGAGGGATTTAACGTAGAGTTAGTGCTTCGGTTGTCCCTCGTCCGAGATGGTGATCGTCTCCACGGGTCTAAGTGGTGCTCCGTCTATAGCTCAATTCCAACGAGATATTTATTTATACTTCCACCGTTACTATTGTTGTTCACAGGCTTTCCAACACTATAACAGTCCACCGCACTACTTCCACAACAACCATCAGTTGTTGTCCTCCCTCTAACCTGTTGTCAGCCTTCTCCCAGCAAGGCCCCAGCTCCCCATACTTCATCCCACCACTCAGCCGCCCTTCATGCTATCCATCTGCCCTGAATTCCTCCTAGCACTCAGCCAACACAATTCCAACAGTCTACCTTGTTGTCCATACCTTTCCCATCACTGTCAACGCTTTCCCGCTTACTGTCCACCCTCCGAAAGTGCTGACAAGCCTTCCCCACTGCTGCCCCACCACCGTCCACCCTCCAAAAGTGCTGACAAGCCTTCCCCACTGCTGCCCCACTTTCCCAGCTTACTACCCCACCTTCCAATCTACCTCCTAGCCGCCCAACAAACCTTCCCGCCACCTTAACCTGCAGTCACCCTCCTCCAGTTCCCTACAGGTCCCTCTCCCGCATTCACACTTGCTTTATTAAGCCTCTGGATCCACTGGGCCAACCTCCACTGCCCTTGGAATACACTATCAAGGTGTTGGCTTGTGTTTTTGTGTTTGTTTGTCGTTTATTTCATGTTTTGAAGAATCATTGTAACCAATTTCAAATTCAATAGTAATATTTGTGTTTCTTTTGTGATTTGGATTTTCTCCTCTGATATCACTCAATCTCTTCGTCCATTGATGCTCTCCAAAGATCACAGTCTGGGCTATCCACATTTTTTTTTATAGTGACAAAAAAATTTATGTCTCTATGGTTGAAAGTGCAAATGCAATGTGATCTCTTAATCATGTTGGTTTTGTGATATTCGGGCATCTGGTCCTGCTCCTCGCAATAGATTCCTAAGAAGGAATCTCATACTCAACATTTTCTTCCACCTCCTCATGAGCATTATCAACAAATGCTAACTAAGTTGCAACTGAATCAGGTATCTGAGTTGGAGTGGACAAACTCTGTGGAACAATTGTGAGTTGCATCAAACTCCAACTTCTGGTGCATATCTGTGCTCCAAGTAGAACTTTTCACCTGTTTTCTAGTCCCGATTTTTTAACAAGTTTGTCTCATCGAATGTAACATCCATGTTAATAACAATATTCTTTTCTGACCAATCATATAATTGAAGCCCTTGACTCCACGCCTGAAGCCAGTGGAAATTATCTTTTTTGCTCTTGATTCTAGTTTATCATTTTGCACGTGGTTGTACGCTTGATACTCAAACACTCTTATGTGCTTAAAATCTCTAGCAGATGCCCCAACCACATCTCCTTTAGAATATCATTCCCAATAGCGACAGAAGGCAGACGGTTCAATAAGTGACATATTTTATGGATTCGGCCCAAAAGATTTTATCCAACCCAACATTGAATAACATAAACAAAACTTTCTCTAACAAAGTCTGGTTCATCCTCTCTTTCACCCCGTTCTGTTGTGGGGTCTCTCGAACAGTGAATTAGTGTTTTATTTCAACTCTCTGACACTCTTGCAAGTAGGGCTGTCAATTTGGCTCGTTGTTTGTGAACAGCTCGTGTTCGACTCGTTAAGCAGCTCGTGTTCGACTCGTTCGTTAAGCCTAACGAGCCAAACACGAACAAATTTTTAAGCTCGAAATTGAAACGAGCCGAACACGAACAGCAGTTTGTTCGCTCCTGTTCGGCTCGAAATGACTCGAAAAAAAAATTATATAACTTTTTATATTACAATATATTACATATATTATTTATATAATAATATATTATATATATTTATGTCTAAATTTAAATCATAACACCTCATGTGGCAATGTGGTAAATGTGATCTTTTGTATAGATTTGATCCAGGTTTGAATATCACACTTTATATATATTTTTCTCAATTTTAGTTTAACGAGCCAATTTCGAGCTGAACGCGAGCCAAACACGGACACGAATATTTAAATCGAGTCGAACACAAACACACTGTTCACGAGCCGATTTCGAACACGAGCTATTTCGAACGAGCCGAACACGAGCCAAGCCTGAGCTCGCTCAAGCTCGGCTCGTTTACAGCCCTACTTGCAAGAATGCATTTGAAGTGTATTCGCCTCCATTGTCTCATAAGATACACCGGATCTTTTTACCAGTCTGAGTCTCGATCTATATCTTCCAAATTATGAAAATCTTCAGCACTTCGCTTTTACGCTTCATGGTGTACACTCAAAAATATATGGAGTAATCATCAATAAACGGGACAAAATGTCTTCGCCCGCTGAATGACGTATTCGTTGGGCCCTAAACATTTGTGTGAAAATACTCTAAAATATCTTTTATATTGTGAATGGCAGTATCAAAAAACACATGTCTTCTTTTTAAACACAATGTTCACAAAAATCTAGCTTGCAGGTGCTCGCTCCTTTGATCAATGTTTTCTTCACAAGTCTGATGTGAAGTCTCTCCCGCATGGCTACCCACGTATATCACAACAAAATGATGTCAGAAGAATTATCAACAAAAACAGTCGTTCCAATCACCATACTACTCTGAAAAATAGTAAAGATTATGATAGTGAATTCTCTTCAAAAAAATCATTACTCCACAACATATCCTCAAAACTCTTATCTCAATAACTATATTATAGCCCTTGGACTTTAAAACCCCAACAGATAGCAAATTCTTTCTGATATATGGAACATGTTTAACATCGATCAGCTCTCTCATAGTTTACTCATTCAGCCTGATAAAGATACTCCCTAAACCAATAGCACGATAAGTTTGATCGTTACTCACAGCTATTGAAATGTTATCCAGCTCCTTGTACTTACAAAATCATCATCGATTGGGACAAATGTGATGGGTAGCACAAGTATCCAGAATTTAGCACAAATCATCTATAAACAAACTGTGAAAAACTGCATATAACACGAATTCCTGCAATAGCCCAAACTCCGCACCCAGTCTCTAGCCTGCCTCCAATCTGCACGTCAGACCACCTGAAAATTCTCTAACAACATATGTCGAATTTGTTGTCTTCAATGCTAAACCTCGCTACGATCACGAACCTGAAACTTTGATACCAATTGTCATGCGAAAACAAAGTGGAAGTGTAGAAATTTACGCAACAAAAATTAAACACAAAAGATTTATGTGGTTCGGTGTTAAATTAATTCGCAAACAACCACGATGAGAGAGATTTCACTAGCATCGGATGAGATAAAGAAAAACTGCTTGGGATTATAACTCAACACTTCTCCTCTACACCTCTCTCAAGAATATTAAGTTCACTCTTATAGAGGAGTCTTAGAGCATAAAAGAAATAAAAAAGAATACAAATCAAATAAAATAATACCATAAAATACAACAAAAAATACATGAAAGCTATAATTCAAGTAAGAAACTATACCAGCGTCCACCATGGGTTCGAGCGCAAACCCCTCAGCACCATAGCAACCATCACCTTCTGTTGAAGCATTACACAGGCCCCGTGATTCTTCTCTAATTCTATCATCTTCTAAGTTCTCCGTCGAAACAACTTCCACAACCTTCGAAGCTTTTAGAACATCATTATCTTCCAAACCCCGCATGCAAACATCACCTAAACCCTCACATTTCTCACCAATCCCATCATCTACAGAACTCTTACCCTTCGCTTCCAATTTTTCAATACATTGATCAGCGTCTTTCACTTCCCCTGCCTGGCAAGCAGACCCACTCGAATCCATCCTATTCTCCTTAACCTCGGCAGCAGCAATCTCAAGAAAAGAGGGACCCATTTCCTCCATGGCCTCATTCAAATAATCTCTAACCAACCTCAATCCCACTTCGGCATCCCTGTCAAAAAGTTCCTCCCCACCTTCCCCGCTCAAGGCGCAAACCTCTATCCTACCTGCCACT
>NW_018164520.1:757380-761959 GCF_001263595.1 Phalaenopsis equestris
AAAAAAAAAAAGAATTTTTGAGCTAATGCTAGCTAAAAATAATTATTTTTAAATAATAATAATTTAAATATTTATTTTTGAGTCCGGTGGTAACTTAATTCAAACAAATGAATTTGAATCGAGTTGAGCACAAACAAGCCTTTAACGAATTACTTAGAACAAGAACTTATTTCGAATAGAAATATTTTCGAATGAAAAAAACACGAATAAGAGCTCGGCTTGTTTACACCCCAGCATCTAAATTTTGTTTATCAATAAAATTAACATTTTTATTGAATGAGGTTTTATTATATTAGTTTTAATATTTGGGTGAGATTGTGAAAAATTAATGCAAAAGCACGTCTTTTTTAATAAATATTAATATGGAGGGCTTTAATCAGGTTGAATTAAATGAGAGTTCTCTTGCCCAACTAGCAGCAGTGTAGAGATCTACCTCCCTATTGTCTGATTTCTTAAATATCAACCCTCTATCAGGGGATTCTTTAAGAAATATTAGTATTTTATGAATCATCTGTAAGTGTTATTCATACGGATTTTTCATTACTTGACTCGTGATGCTGACAAAGTAGATAATAGCAAGTTTAGTATGTTATAGATAGAGGAGCTTACCCACCGATCTCTAGTATATACCACTTTCCATCGATGTATTTTCTCTTCATAAATGTAATTTTTAGTTCAACTCAATATAAGTCTCATTAGTTTTACACCCTAGCATTCAAGTCTCATTTGGTAGGTAAAGCAAGAAATTTCTTTGGAATATCATAATACCCATCTAGGACTATGTCACTTCCATGCCCAAAAAGCATATCCCATTGCTCATGGATCCTTAATTTCAAACTAAGTAGCAATAACATCCTTAATATTTTCAATCTCTTTTTCATTATTACATATAAATAATTAGTATCATATCATCTACATAGACAATGAGTATATTATTCTTACGTCCTTGAGTGTGTTTTATGACTATTGTATGCTCCATTTGGCATTGGATGTACCCATTCAATTTCAACTTCTTGAAACCCTTATCAAACCAAGCCTTTGGAGATTGTTTGAGGTCATAAAGTCACATTATTAGTTTACAAATCAGATGTTTGTTCGAGTCATTTTTCAGTCATTATGGGACTTTCATGAACTTTTTTTTTTTCCTTTCAAGCTCTCTATTCAGAAACTTATTCTTGATATAAAGTTTAAATGTAAATACTTATGCAAAAAAATGCCATTTTAAAATTTCATTAAATTATTACATAATAATCATTTATAATTTATTATTTAAATGTAACAATAAAAAATTAATTGACATATTTCAATAAATTTATACTTCATTAATGTGTCATTGAAATCACAAATCCTAAGACAGGCTTCTTTATATAATGTTAAAAATTTGAGTGTTGTGCAAAAAAAATATTATAATTATATTGAATATGAAAATACTTAAAAATTATATGGTGTGTCTGTAAATCCTCATTTTATGAAAATAAAAATACTAAAATGATGTATAGTTTCACTGAACATATATTATATTAATAATATATATTTGTACATAGTTTTTTGTTAAATTCAAATAATGTGACTATATAAAAACAAATGAGACTAATGTGTTACTAGTATTTTTGGTATTGAGTAGATAATACAAAAAAGTACTAAAACAAATATCCTCTAGAAGACACAAGCATCGTGAGTTAAATATCACGGACAAAAACTCTCACATCGGTTAGGTGTAGGGTCGAAAAGCAGTATTTAAATCCTGAGCTATCCATCACTCTAAAGAGCTCTTTTGGGAGGTGACAAGTGGTATCGAGCAAATTACTGTCTGTCATGTATGTGGACTCTCTATGGTCCAGTGAAACCCTCGGTGGAGCTGATCAACGATGAGGGCGTCAAGTAATTGGGTGGAGGATAATGTCACAGACAAAAAATCCCACATTAGCTAGGTGTATGACTGAAAAGCAGTATTCAAGTCTTGGTCTGCCCACCACTCCGAAGAGCTCTTTTGGGATGTGACATTAAAGTGGAAAATGAAAAAGCGCGAAGAGGTTATAAAAAGTTGATTTTAAGAATATGTTCAATATTTTTTTTAAAAAAAGGTGGCTTCGAGGGAATTTAAATAAATTGTATCTTCTTAAAAATTATAATTTTAAAAGATTATTTTTTATTTTTATCAACACTTTAAATAAAAACTTAATTAAGAATAATTAAAAATTTTAATTTTTATCATTGTTAATAATTATGGTAAAAGTATTGTATTATTAATATTCATATTTTTTTAAAAAAACAAACCTATCATTTTCTCAATAGAAAGGAAATCTTATTTTTATTAAAGAACAATACAAAGTAAGAAAATGAAACTAATATCAGTATATCATAGCCAAAAATTGAATAGGATTGGTTACAAACCCCTTGGATTTATTGTAAGATTGACGTAATATTAATTATCTATGCATTGCACTTATTTTGAAGCATATTCAAAGATCCGAAAGTCCATTTGTTGCCACATAAGATATACCAGTTGATATGGTATGTACATAAATCAAACAGAAGAACGATCGACGAAGCGAAAAATAGAACTATATTAAATATCTAACACCTAAACTTCAGTTTTTACGGATATATTATCATACCTCTGCATAAAAATATGTATTTCACATTATGTTGTTTTGTAACTTAAATAGTGACAAATATATGTGATAAGAAATATTCGAGTGAAATAAATTTTAAAAATAAAATGAAGAGGTTAGATATGTAAATACATAGAAATTGGGTGGCATGTGTGTAAATCCCCTGATAATAAATCCTATATTCAAAGCAAAAAGATATTTTTTCATACAAGGACGAAATAAAAATGTTTTATTAAGCAAACGGCCGCATTTCCGGAAGGGCCCAGCAATTTGTTACCGGCCCAAAAGATGCAATTCTTCGTGTCAGCTAAAAGTCCACTGCTCCCTCTTTGCCGGCACATGGATGCCACTTGACCTCATGGAAAATTTTTACAAAGCACATATATTTGCATTTCCAAAACCTAAAGTTAATTTTTTATATTTGTACCACCTATATACTTAACATAACATGACAAATACTACATTTTTTTTCTTTTAAAGGGTAGAATATACCTTATCGTGTATTAATAAGATGCACTCGGATTAATAACTATACAATTTTACAGAGCATCACCCTTATTCTACAAATCAATACGACAATGACCAATACACACAGGTGTGTGTGTCTGTGTGTGTGTATATACACACATCAAATAATGTGTTTATGTTGATCCCAATAACGTACAGAAGAAAGAGAGTGTAACAAAGAAGAGGCTTCTGACAGAAGACCAAGAAGCTCACTTATTTGACTAGATGCATCCACTTGAGCCAAAACTAAAAGCCGATCGAGCCAAGAGAATGACAAAAGGTCAACTGGCTAATAGGAATCCAAACTATTAGATTAAAACAATACATATAAGCATCCAACGAACCATCATAAGAAAGTCAACTTAATTTAGTAACCTATATTCCGGTCAATTCGACTAGCTGAAAGGCCAAGTTCATCGCATAGCTCTAGTCATTCCATGGACACCTCCAAGGCTCCTTGTTAATAATCAATAATTGATAATAAAACAAAGTCTTGTAGTTATTTCACAAGCTGTCCTTGTTGATGAATGAGCCACCTATCGAGTTAGGGTGATTCACCATCTGCCCCACAACTTAGTCTCGCTCATACGATAGGAGCTCCTCATCCGGCGATGAA
The DNA here is from genome assembly GCF_001263595.1 of Phalaenopsis equestris. Taxonomy (NCBI): domain Eukaryota; kingdom Viridiplantae; phylum Streptophyta; class Magnoliopsida; order Asparagales; family Orchidaceae; genus Phalaenopsis; species Phalaenopsis equestris. The sequence goes on from NW_018164520.1 coordinate 761,119, forward strand.
GGGTCGACAACTAGACTAAATTAACTGATAGACAAAAGCCTAGTTGATCAAATCATTCTCGTTGACCCAAAGCTAATCAGACTCAGACTATTGACAATGATGGTGCCTCAGCCTAGTCGATAGAGCCAATCTTATCAAGTCAAATCCATACTAGCTCAGCTGAAAGAGTTAGAGATCAGTCGAGCTATGGGCTCATGTATGCAAAATATCTAAAATATCTTGTCCAATCTGTCATTAAAGTGAGGGCAAAAATGTAATATCACTAGATTGTGCAATCTCTCTTATAAAAAGCGTGATCATTTTACTATAATAAGGCAATCGACATGACTCACTATTTAGTATTGTTCACTCGTCGCTATACACATATGTGAGTGTGACATGTGAAATATGGTCATGACGTTGAACAACATATTAAAATGGATTTCGTTAGAGTGAAAAACTCAGGAAGTTATGGTTGGCGAATAACTTTGACCTACAAAATCCCTCTTAACCATTTATTAATTATGATGTTCACCCCTACAAGCCTCAATAACTAATCCTCCCTACGTCTATAACATAACATAACCGAAATTCCCCGACTAATTATTATAATTATTACCGGTTGTTGTCCGGTTTGCTAATTAGGAGCACCAAACCTACGTCTACATTCATTCCAATCTTTTAATTTATTTTAAATCAAACAATATTAATATAATAAAATATAGATAAATAAGTTAAGTATCACGTCTAAGTTAGGGGTGTAAACGAGCCGAATACGAGCCAGCCCAAGCTTAGCTCGTGTTCGGCTCGTTTATATTTCGTGCTCAAAAAGTGTGTTCGTGTTCGGCTCCCGCCCACCACC
>NW_018164520.1:762039-762457 GCF_001263595.1 Phalaenopsis equestris
GAAGGAAGCTCAAATTTAGGAAAGCATCCTTCCCCTTTATAATGAGTATATGAATTTTAAAGAAATTGAAATCATTTGAAAATATATATATATATATATATATGTATATATGAATTTTGGTAAGTTTGAATAGCTCCACCAATAAAATAACTGCTCGCCACCTTGCCTAGCTCTCAAATCTTGAGGAGATTATTAGGCCAAAATTTTTTTTTTATTATTTACATGCATACCAGCCAACTTTTATGTATTTACATATCTAACTTCTAAAATTTTATTTTTATATTTTTAGCATTCAAATATTTCATGTCACATAACAAGATTCCACCATTTTAACATTTTAAAAGCGAAGTATGCATTTTTTATGCATAGTGTAAAAATCAAAGTTTAGGTGTTAGATATGTAAATACATAAAGGGTGG
>NW_018164520.1:763244-766065 GCF_001263595.1 Phalaenopsis equestris
ATATATATATAATTTTTTAGTTCTTAAATAAGTAAACCATGAACCCAAAAAGAGTAATATTATTTAAAAATAATAATTTTAATGGCATGGTAAATTGCACTGCTCGGACAATAAAAAAGGACATTTACGTACACACTAGTACCACATAAACCACTCACACATAAAATTTAATTTTTTATATTTCTAACCTTCAAATTTTATAATAAAAAATCATTTTTTTTCATTCATAAAATAAGGTGCATAAATGTAAAAAATTAAAATTTTTATACTAATAATTTATTTCTGGATCCACTCAACTGCACTAACTTCACCTGGGTCTCAGCCGTGTCACGTCAGCCACCGATTGTAGCTGCGGGACAGGATAAGCAAGCACCGAATATTACGTGGCTTGATTGTATTGGTGGAGGTTAAAAAATTATAATTGCAATACAGCTGCTGGTCCACCATAAAACGCGAGTCATGAGAACAGCAGCTAAGAAAGTCAAGAAAAAAATAATAAGAAAATGGAAATAGAGTTGGTGTTCTAACTGAATCAGAAGGGGGGGAGGGTTGGGTGAACCACTATTTTTAGAGCGTGCAAACAGTGTTGAAAAGGAAAGGGAAATGGAACTGGTATTAGACCATGGCTGAGCTCACACAAGCCTTGTTGCCTACTTCAAAGAAATTATTAGTGATTTAGGGGGCTATGTATCATATGGATTCATGTTAGGGTGAATTTGTAATTCTAATATTAGTATTTGTAATTTATTTATCATAAATAGGAAAAAAAATGAGTGAGAAAATTGTGTTTTGCAGTCTAACCTAGCTGATTGTGATGGTTGATAGGAAGCAGCGGTCTAACTTTCTGAAATAAAAAAAATTTTGATGACAGATATAGCTTTATAAACAACGATTTTTTATACAACAGTTTTCACAATTGTTTTTTCAAACAGCTCCAGATGCCCTCAAGCAGACCCTAGAAGCCATTGAGATTGGTTTTCATTGAAATGTGGGCAAAGATGCATGCATGTATATGCCCAAGATATTGTGATATTACAAAACCAAATGAGTGAAATATATTGTCAATATCGCATTCAAACATAAATATTTAGTGAGAATAATCTAAGTGCCATTTTAAGATTAATTTTGTTTTTAAAATTTTTATTTTTTAAAATAAAGTTATTTGACACACTCACACACATAAATATATAGTTATTTTTTGTTTTTAAAATAAAATAATTTATTTTTTGCATGATAAATTTGTTTATTTTAAACGAACACACACAAATAATTGATGCGACACAATTTAATTTATAGAAATTTTTAAATGGCAAAATATTCGATTTGTTGTAATTTACTTCTACCATTACTTAGGAATGACTTTTCTTCAATCAATCAATTGTGGCAAAGCATTATTTCCACCTCTCTCTCACTTAAAGCGTTGAACATGCACACAAATTTGACCTAAATAAACCTAAAATTGGGAAATTTACATACACACCACACACTTCTTACATATTTACACATCTGACGCCTAAAAATTAATATTTTTCTTTATAAAATTTTGGTGCCAAAACTTAGGCATGAAATGTGTATTTCACATTTAGACAGAGTAATGTAGTCCAATCATCTATATGTAAGAGGAATTATTTTGACAATTCTATAGGCTATTAGACTTAAACGATGAAAGGACAGCGTCCTGATTAATATTCATTTGTAGATCTTAACTCAATAACCAACAGTGTTCGGCCTCAAAAATCATAAACCCAGAAGTAAGCATGCATAAGCTGGTAAGGACGTTAAGGAGTATTCTTACCTTCTTAACTCAGGATGTTAAAATTTCATGAACAAAAACTAAGAATGATCCTACTTAGATTATATTGATTCCTTGGTGAAGAGGACAACCTTGGTAATGATATTTTGAATGAGGAATCTAATAATAACTCCATTAATGATGACAACGAAGACTATGAAGGAAATGTTACAATTGAGCCTGGTTATAAACACCCTATCTTGAGGAGATACATTCCTCTTGAAGATTATCCTACTCCATCTCTTGCGATGTTCGAGCAAGAGACGTATTATGAAATGCTTGATTACCCTCCACCCAAACCAAAACCGATTCCATGTAAATAATTGGAGACTATTTTAGCACTTTAGTCCTTAAAAAAGTTAACAATAGACTAAATGGATTTTTTTAAAAAAATCAAAATAAACTAAATGGAATTTTTTTTCCATGTGGCACTTATCATATTTATGGAAAATGAAGCCCATAGCGAATGTATTAAGATATTAATTTTCATCAAAAAAAATTAATGATCGATATTCAAAAACTTATTGCAAATACTCCCCTCCCAATCATCAAATTGCACATATATCTTATTTATCTAATTTTCATATAGATGTCATTGTTTATTATAATTTATTTCCAAAACAAAACTATTACTTCCTTTCGATTGACAAATAACAATATTAGATAACTAACCCTGCCCTTAATATAAAATTTTGCATATAGATTAAGTTAAATTACAGTCTTAAACTTAATGGCTTAAATTCATTTAACGGAAATAATAATAACAACCAGCCAGCACCAATCGAATGAAAACACGTGTCCAAATTTTGAATTATATGAATCATATAAAGTAATTAATTTCATTAATCTATATCATTAAAGCCTTATTCAACCATCAAAAGTTGATTTTTGAGGCCTATTGCATTGAAAACCTAAGAAAATCCCAGTGGGCCCCACAAACATCATCATTTCAAAATATCGAAAGCCTTAAAGGTCTCGTATATAAATAAATATCTCAATTATATATATATATATATATATATATATATA
>NW_018164520.1:766647-778869 GCF_001263595.1 Phalaenopsis equestris
TCTTTTTTCTCTTTTTGGGGTGAGAACAGAGAAAGCTTATGAGGTGCTTTAATGGCGCTGATGAGCTATTTGCTTCTTTCTGCAGAGCTCGGCGAAGATGAACACCAGAAGCCCTTTTTTGGATTTGAAAAAGGTCAGTTTTTTATGTGCTATTTTTTGATGGTAAAGTGTGGCGTATTTCTTGTTTATTGGAGAAGATTCAGCGAAACGAATCAGTTTTTTTTTGTTTTTTGTTTTGGATTGTTTTCAGTATTTCAGTTTGATTTTTCATTTTTGCGCTTTGATCTTTAACTGGTTTAAAGTTTGGTTATTTATGGAAGAAACAGTGGAAGAACTGAAGGTAAGAAAATATAATACAATATTAATGGAAAAAAAATAGGAAAAAAAGAAAAAACCTTAAGTTCCATTAATCTATATATTAACTTTTTATTCCGAGCAGCGAACAGAGTGCAAAATAACATTTTTTTTTCTTAATTTGATGTTTAATGATGAAGCATAATTTGATGCAAACAAGACAGCTAGGGAACTTCAAAAATATTTTTTTATAGATTTTTACCAACTAATTTAGTTAGCTTCTCCACTTAGGCTTCATTTGAGGCAGTGTCACCGATCAACAATTTTTTTTTAAAAGCCACATCCTCGAATTGAAGGCCAGCTGCGATCTAAACGGTAAAAATTCATCTCTCTTTTGAAACGAAAATTTTTACAGGCATCAACATTCACTTCAGCCGAACGGAACTTCACCAACGCCTAAAAACCAAATTTTTCTCACAACATAAATAATTTACTCAAAAATTAAGGCCAAAATCTAATCAGAATTTCAAGATAACATCTCATTGTAAAATAAGATTGGGCCAAACTCAGTGTGTTAGATAGATAACATCAAAAATCCATTATTTTAATAACAGTGCAACATTAATAACATTGGAGCAAGCAAGTGGTGCGTATGTTGTCAATTAAAGAAACCACCAAAAGACTTTGTATATCCTATTTTTTTCATTAGTGCTCCCCCTTGTCTTCTCCATTAAAGTTACAGAAGAAAACAAAGAAAACTCCAAAACGGAATCTGAAGAGAACAGCACAGATGGCTCATGTCAAAGCTCTCCAAGAGGAGTTTTAGAGATTCCTACCTCAAGCATTCATTCTGACACTGCAAGCAGCAACGATTCTTCTTCCTCCATTGATAGATCTCTGAGTCCTGAAGGGACTGTGCTAGAATGTCACAGCTCACAATGGAGGAATCTGATCGGCGGGCTGTTGCAGAGGAAGAAGAGAAACATCATGAGGCTGTCGACCTTCCCGCCGGCCATGAAAGCTTCGTGCTTGGAGAGGAAGTGCTTGGGAATGTTTCAGAGCGGTGAAGAACAACCCAAGGGAGGATTAGTTCAGCTGGAGATTCCGATGAGGAAGCCATGTTGGAGGAATTTCGACCTGCAGGAGCTTGTGGCGGCTACTGATAACTTCAGTCATGGTAAATTCTTGTAAATTTGATTTATATTAAGTTTCAGTAGAATTTCTGTTGAATTAGGATGTAAATTTGAGTTTTTTTTTGGTGCAAAGTTTGTTTTTGGGGTAAAATCAAGTTAGTTTAAGGCTATTTTAGTTGATGTTGATAGAAATATGGAAGATTTTGCATTACATACCACTTAGCTCACATATGTTTACATATCTATTCTAATACCAAAGCTTCAATTTTTACATACATGCCATCTTACCTAAACAAAAAATGGTGTATTTAACCAAAAATAAATAAATAAAGTTAAGTAGTATTTTTGATGTGATATGAAAGATTTCAGTGGTTTAAATGTAAAAAAATAAAGTTTAGGTATTAGATATGGAAATACATGAGAATTGAATGGTATGTTTATAAATGACCCTAGAAATTAATGATGACATCTAATAAATTTACCATTTTTCAAAGCATTTTTTTTACTGAATTCAAGCAAACAATTTAGCCCTTATGTCATTGTTTAATTTCTTCATGAATCTACCGAATATAGAAGCAGTTAATTTGGTTGTATTTATTTAACAGGATGCTTTTTATATATATTTTCTTAACCAAACTATAGTCTTATTTCATCAGTCTTTGAAAGTTGTTACTAATCACATAAATAATATAAAAAGCTGATAGCTTTTTAGCTCTTAATCCTCTGATTACTTAATTTAATTATTTTAACACTATGACTGTTTTTGGCTTTGGATGCATACAGTACACAGATTGAGCCATTCAACACTTTTCTTTGTTTACTTATGAGTGGTTGAGTGACATAAAACTTGTCCTGTCTCTCCTAAAAATGCTCATCTCATGATGTTACATACATTTTTTTAATTTAAGCAGCTGTAAATATCACTAATTACACTTTTCTTGATCAAGGTAAAATATATATAAAAAAATTTTAGCTGGCACTTAAACAAACTTACTAAGAAGATGATATAAAGGTGCTTCCATTCCAATCATCATATCACAAGCTCAGTTGGTGTCCTCTTAAGGAAAAAATATAGGGAAGATTTACATACATATCACTTAATTGCTTTGCATTTACATATCTTACACCTAACCTTCAATTTTTGCATCTATGCCGCCTTACCTATGCATGAAAATGTGTATTTCACTTTTTAAAAGTTAAAATGACGTTATTTTGATGTAATATGAAAGGTTGGAGTGTGTAAATGTAAATAAGTACAATTTGGATGTTAGATATGTAAGCACACAAGAAATGAATGGTATATATGTAAATGCCCATAAAAAGTAAAAGAAAAAATGAAAAAAAAAAAGAGCTTTTTTGAATAGTTTATTTGAACATTCTCATATTTTAAATTTTCTGTCTTGTTTAGTATATTTACTTAGACATGTGCCAAGGTGTTATATTTATTGAGGGGCATATCAACTTTTAGTACTGTTTCTAACAAAATCATAAATTACATTTTAAATTTATTTTAAAGTATGGTACCCTCTTCTCAGTGTTACACAACATGGTAGTTCTCCTTCTTTTAACTTCTGTTAAATGGAGACTCTGATCTTGTTCTGATAAATTTAAGGGGCATTTACATACATACCGCCAAAACCCTATATGTTTACACAACTAACAATGAAATTTTACATTTTGCATTCATACAGTAATCCTAGTCTCTTATATCACATTGAAGATATCAATACTTTAACTTTTAATAAAGTGGAATATACATATTTTCATGTAAAAATTAAAGTTTAGGCCTTAGATATGTAAGCAAGTAAATCTTTTAAATTTTATTGTGCTGCCTTGACTCACTTGAAGTGGTCTTTCAATCTGTTTTTTAAACATAAACATGCATAAATTTAATTTTTTTTTTAATCTCTATGTTGATGTGTAGTATTTCTAGATATAAATTCATTATGAAAATTTATTTTTATGAATATTTTTGGTTTCTTTTTTATTTCTAGATCAACTAAGGGGGTGATTTATTTATTTAATTACATCAAGATATTTTTGTTATTTATTATATTCAATTTGTGCTTTTTTGATAACCAAATTATGTCAATATTATCAATTTTATCTTAAAAATGAATTATATGTTTTTCTGTGGGCTTTTTATTACAAAAAGGGGATTTACATACATACCTTGCATTTCAGCGGATTTGCGTGTCTGACCCTGAAACTTTGATGTCTACTTATATACTTATATAACAATGTATAGTCATAATTGCATCAAAATACATGCATGAAAATGCATGTTTTACTTTAAAAAACATCAATGCTATTGATAATTTTTATGTGATGTTAAAGATTTAGTTGTGTTTTAAACTTCAAAAAAAACTAAAGATTATGTGTTAGATATGTAAATACATACAAAACATGGCATATGTTTGCAAATCCCATTAAAAAATATCTAAACTTATTGTACTTATTTTTAAATTTAAATGTATTAATTTCATTGTGATTGCACATTCTTGCTTTGTTTGGTTTAAATGTCTATTTTATTTTCCTTCTTGTGTTACACCTTACAAAACATAAGATTTATCTAATTTTCTTCTATGTTGACAATTTATTTATTTATTTATTTGCAAACTTAACAGAGAATTTAATTGGAAAGGGAGGGCATGCAGAGGTGTACAAAGGCCGTCTCCCTGACGGCCAATTCGTGGCCGTCAAGAGGTTAACTAAGAAGGAGAAAGAAGAAGAGAGAACCGGTGATTTCTTATCGGAGCTCGGAATCATTGCCCATGTGACTCACCCAAATGCTGCACAACTAGTGGGATTTGGTGTTGAGGGTGGCTTGCATATGGTTCTCCAATTCTCTCCGCATGGAAGCTTGGCTTCCGTACTTCACGGTATATTTTTTCAGTAAAGTATTAAAATAGTCCCTGATTATCTACATAGGACAATTTTAGTCACAATAGTCTATAAAATTGTCAAATTAGTACTCAAACTTTCTTAATGGGGGCTAAAATAGTCCTCCGTGGTGACTATATATAAGGCCATATGGAAAGAGTCTAAGGACTAAATTAACACTTTTATAGACTCTGGAGCTAGCCATTTTCAAAGAGTTGGGGAATTATTTTGACAGTTTTCTCTTTTTAGTAACTTGGTTCTCCTCTTTGCGCTTTTACTGAGATAGATAGCCTTTTATTATCTGTTCTTGTCTAGTCATAGTTTAATCAGACCTTAGAATGAGAAAATTCTAATTGACATAGCGAACTTGAGAATCTTTGAATTGAATAACACATTCTGAGTCTTAACTCATAGGGTATGGTCTACTGGTTTAAGCCAGTTGAGTCGAGCTTCAACTACTAGCTTGAGCTTGACTAATTAATTGAGTTTACGTTCAAACTTGAGCGTAATTCTATTAGATTAAGTAGGCTCATGATTGACTTCTTTCTCATGAAAGAGATATCAGCTTTTCTAATAAAACGATGAAAGGAATGGCAATGTATAGGATAGATGATAGGAAACCACTTGAAAAGGGGAAAATAAAAGTACATTTATGTTATTTCTTAACAAATTGGTCTTTTTAAACCATTCAATCTAGTTACTTTCAAATGTATTTTAAATTTATATTTGTTAAGTTTTGTGATGAGGTGAGCCTAGGCGATTAAGCAGAGCTCGAGATAGCTCCACTCAATTATAGCCTTAGTCCAGCCTAAGAGCGCAATATTAGGTAGTCTTTATCGTGACATGGAAGTCTAGATTACAAGTTTTATTTACTTATAAGTGTGTCTCAGGCTCTATGAGATAGCTCGACTCAATTATAGCCTTAGTCTAGCCTAAGAGCACAATATTAGGTAGTCTTTATCGTGACATGGAGGTCGAGATTATAAGTTTTATTTACTTATAAGTGTGTCTCAGGCTCTATTTAGTACAAATATGTCGATGTGATGATGCTTAATAAAATAAGTTCACCTTACTCTCATATAGTAATATAAACTACTCTATAACTTGTTACGGGGGATGCGAAAACCAAATTGAGATATTTGAAGCAAAACTTAGAATAAAAGTGCACAAAACAAGAAAACACAGAAAACGTCAAGATTTAATATTGAAAAACCCTGAGAACGGAAAAAAATTATAAAACCACACTACGCTAAGAAATTCACTATGAAGAAAATGAGAAGAATTATCTTATATTACACCACACTCGAAGCTCTCCACATTTTAGAACTTGAAAACCCTATTCTTCTCCCTCAAACAGAAGAACTTCTACACACAAGAAATTGAAATCGACACTCAAGGAAGCGAAAACATGAAGTGAAAATTGACTCTGTTCGGTTACTGGCATCGGGACACCGCGATATTACGCTGTGATGCTACAATGGGCGCGTTACCAGGGGCATTGTAATGTCACGCTCTCGGGTTCTGAATCTGGCGCGTTGCAGCATTGGGGTGTTGCATCTGGGGGCTGCAGCACTCCCCTTTAGGCTCTGGAGTGTCGTACGCTTGGGTTCTAAACTTAGGCTTAGGTGCTGTAGAATCCTCTTCCAGCCACTAGGGTGCTAGGTATAGCAAAAAAAAATTTTCAAAGGGCAATATGGGGTCACCCACATAGCCCCTGAGCAAATCATGCTTGATCGACAAAATTGAGGGCTTTGAGTGTCCAATTAATGAACATAATCAGGCTCCACATAATAAAATAACTAAATTCATACATTATAATATAATGTCACAGAGAATATGCACATGTAAAATCATATATCTGTAAATATATTTCTCATATAAATAAAAAAATAAAAAAAATAAAAAATTAAAAAATAGAAAACTATAGCTTAGCCTGGTTAAGAGAAATTCAGCTCTACAGGTTCGAAGGAGAGGCTCAACTGGAAGGTGAGGTTTGATATTGCTTTGGGGATAGCAGAAGGGCTTTGCTATCTTCATGAAGGTTGCCAAAGGCGCATTATCCATAGAGACATCAAAGCCTCCAACATTCTCCTCACTCAGGACTATCAACCTCAACATTTTAGAACTTGAAAACCCTATTCTTCTCCCTCAAACAGAAGAACTTCTACACACAAGAAATTGAAATCGACACTCAAGGAAGCGAAAACATGAAGTGAAAATTGACTCTGTTCGGTTACTGGCATCGGGACACCGCGATATTACGCTGTGATGCTACAATGGGCGCGTTACCAGGGGCATTGTAATGTCACGCTCTCGGGTTCTGAATCTGGCGCGTTGCAGCATTGGGGTGTTGCATCTGGGGGCTGCAGCACTCCCCTTTAGGCTCTGGAGTGTCGTACGCTTGGGTTCTAAACTTAGGCTTAGGTGCTGTAGAATCCTCTTCCAGCCACTAGGGTGCTAGGTATAGCAAAAAAAAATTTTCAAAGGGCAATATGGGGTCACCCACATAGCCCCTGAGCAAATCATGCTTGATCGACAAAATTGAGGGCTTTGAGTGTCCAATTAATGAACATAATCAGGCTCCACATAATAAAATAACTAAATTCATACATTATAATATAATGTCACAGAGAATATGCACATGTAAAATCATATATCTGTAAATATATTTCTCATATAAATAAAAAAATAAAAAAAATAAAAAATTAAAAAATAGAAAACTATAGCTTAGCCTGGTTAAGAGAAATTCAGCTCTACAGGTTCGAAGGAGAGGCTCAACTGGAAGGTGAGGTTTGATATTGCATTGGGGATAGCAGAAGGGCTTTGCTATCTTCATGAAGGTTGCCAAAGGCGCATTATCCATAGAGACATCAAAGCCTCCAACATTCTCCTCACTCAGGACTATCAACCTCAGGTAAATAAATAATTAATTAAATTACATAATCTTTTTATTTATTTATATTTTAAACCCAAAAAACATTTGGTTTTCATGCAGATCTCAGACTTTGGGCTGGCAAAATGGCTTCCAGACAAATGGACTCATCATGTTGTGTTTCCCATTGAAGGCACATTTGGGTGAGCCTTAGTCACTGTAAATTAGATAGAAATTTAAGAAATTTACACACATACCCCACAATTCTTTTATATTTTACATATCTATCATTTAAGCTTTCATATTTACATTTATTTCACTTTGATTCTATAAATTAATGCATGAGAAGGTGTATTTCACTTTTAAAATATAAATATTGGCATTTTTTGTGGTGCTGAAGTTTTGATTGATATGCATGCAAATATGAGAATTTAGGGGTTAAATATGTAACTATATAAGAATTGCATGGTCTGTATGTAAATGCCCCTAGAAATTTTTAGGTGCATTTACCTACATACCACCCAATTCCTATATCTGACACGTAAACCCTATTTTTTACATTTATATCGCCCAATTCTTTTATATCACATAGAAAATATAGCTATTTAGACTCTTAAAAAGTGAAATACACATTTCCATGCATATGCAAGGTGACATATATGTAAAAAATTGATGTTTAGGTGTTAGATATGTAAATACATAGGAATTGAGTGGTATGTATGTATATTTAAGGGAATTTACATGCATACCACCCCATTCCTATATATTTATATATACAACACCTTAACTTTATTTTTTTACATTTATATCTCCTAAATCTTTCATTTCGCATAAAAAAATACCACTATTTTAACTTTTAAAAAGTGAAATGCATATTTCCACACATAGGTAACATAACATAGATGTAAAAATATAAAGTTTAGGTGTTGAATATGTAAATTCATAGGAATTGAGTGGCATGCATGTAAATCTTCCTTTAGATACCTATCCCCTAAACTTAGTTTTTTTACATTTACATGCATACCACCCAATTCCTATATATTTACATATCTAACACCTAAACATTATATTTTACATTTATACCTCCCAAATCTTTCATATAACATCAAAAACATCACTTTTCTAACCTTTAAAAAGTGAAATACACCTTTTCATGCAGGGTTAAGGTGGCATATATGTAAAAAATTAAAGTTAGGTATTAGATATGTAAATAGCTAGGAATGGATTGGGTATGTATGCAAATTTTTTTTTTTTAATTTTTATTTATAAATATATTTAAAATTATATTTTTATATTGTTCAGATACATGGCTCCTGAGTATTTCATGCATGGGGTGGTGAATGAGAAGACTGATGTCTTTGCATTTGGGGTTTTGCTGCTTGAGCTCATAACTGGCAGAAGAGCAGTTGATTCCTCCAGAAGAAGCCTTGTGATATGGGTATGATCTATGCAAATAAAAAATTAGCATTCATGTAATTTTTTTTTAATTTTTATTGGGGCTTTTTACATACATACCAAGCAATTCCTTTGTATTTACGTATTTAACACAAAAAGTTTAATTTTTTTTTTACATTTATACCACCCAAATTTTCGTATCAGATCAAAAATATCACTATTTAACTTTTAAAAAGTGAAATATATCTTTTCGTTCATTGTAAGTGTTAGATATGTAAATATATGGGAGTTATGTAGCATGTAATGCAAGGGGGCATTTAAATTCATACCACCCAATTGCGATGTATTTACGTATCTAAAAGCTTAACTTTATTTTTTACATTTATATCAACAAATTTTTTCACATAACATAAACAATATCACTATTTTTAACTTGAAAAAAATAAAAATGAAATAGGTCTTTTCATGCACAAGTAAGGTGGCATATATGTAAAAATTGAAGTTTAGATGTTTGGTATGTAAATACATAGTAATTAAGTGGTATTAATGCAAAAAAAGTCTGCAAATTCAAACTCACAAATTCCCACAAAATTATTCCCAGGCGAAGCCATTTCTGGACGCCAAAGATTTCAAAGGCCTCACAGATCCTTCATTCGGAGAGGACTCTGATTCCGAACAACTGAAGCTCGCAATCTCAGTCGCCACAATCTGCATTCATCAAATCTCTACTTCCAGACCGAGTATGAGTGCAGTAAGCATTCCATCCAATCCTTCTAATCATTTTTTTTTCCTGATTTTTTAGGGGCTTCCTCTCAACAATGCAATTTATCAGGATTTTATTAAATCCTGTAAATCCGATGGAACTGTTTGACAATTTCAGTGGCCGTTAGGCAATCGGAAACCTGCAAACTTAAATCTCAAGCTCCCGCAAAGTTAAATCCGCGGATTCGCAGGATTTATGATTTACTGGATTGGAAATCGAAATCCGTGGAATCCGGAATTGTGGGATTTATTTTGCTTAAATCCGGCGTAAATTCATTGTGAGACAGCCCCTTAAGCTTCGGATCAGTTAGCTGTTCCGCCATTGTTGATGAGCTGTGGTTTAATGGAGTTGCAGGTGGTTCGGATTCTGCGGGGAGAAGAAGGAACGCAGGAGTTTAATGGAGGAGATTTGAGGCCGAAATATGCGTGCGAATTCGAAGATTATACTTGCTCTAGGTATCTGAGTGATCTCCACCGGCACAAGCAGCTGGCTTTGGAGCAGTGAGGAGGTTTAGATGTAAGGGGGAGTTCTGTAAAGGTTAAATTTGTTTGGGGTATTTTTGCAAATTGAAGAGTTTGCAGATTTGGAGCCTCTCTCTCGCGATTTAAGAGGAGATGAGCGGAGTTCTTAGCTCTTTATAGCTAAAAAAAAAGAGAGATTTGTGGGAACATGAATATAAATTATGATGGATGAGCTTTAAGATTTGCTTTAAAATTAGTGTCGCTTAATGAGTATTTGTATTCTATTAATCTTTAAGATAAATTCAACGATTTGCAAAACTTTGGATAAAATATGTAAATTTGGTAAAAATTATTCATATTCTGCAAAAAAAAAAATGGTATGATGTAAATTCAACGACTTGGAAAAATTTGGTAGCCATTTTTACATGTGCAGCACATGAGAGTTTTATATTTACATATCTCACATCTAAACTTTCATGTTCGCAAAGATGGCATTTCTAAGCTTTAAACTTATGATTTTGCTTTTTAAAAAATGGTTACAAATGTACCACATAAGAATTATGTATTTTCATATCGCACATATAAACTTGGTTTAAATTTAAATCATGTATATATATGCTATTTTTTGGGAAATATTAAAGATTTAACTATAGTGTAACTATGCAAATTTAGTAAAAATTATTCAAATGCAAAGATAAAGCAGTTGCATTACTACAGATACTGATGAAAAATTGTCATTATATTATTGAAATAATAAAAACCTAAATTTTAATTTTCATCACTTGAGAAAAATCACTAATAGTAATTTTAAAATGCAAAATATGCATTTTGATGCATAAATAGTGACAAATAAAAACATTTTAGGTGTTGAATGTAATGAAAAAAACAAAATTTTGCTCAACATAAGACAACTTCATGCAATTTAGAATCATAACAATTCAAAAACCTTAAATATAAATGTTTATATAATCTAGTAATGGTTCAGAAGGTGAAACCTAAGGGTTCATGATTTCTGGAACATTCTGGAACTCTAGACAATCCGCTCCAACTCCCTTGCATAGCTTAAAGTTTGATTGATTAATTGTAAGGAAGGTATCTCCTTGTGTGGTTGTAATTCTTTGGCCTTCTGAAAGAATAGGAATCCATTCTTGATCTCCCATTCCGGGTGTTCCTGTAAATATCAAATTACAATGATATTTCATTTCATCATATTACAACAATGATGAAAAAATAATATAGAAGAATCGGAAAGTGCACATCACAATGAGTAGTTGGCTTGTGCGCTGACTCGCTTTAACTATACTAATATAAAACAAATTTTAAGAAGTCAGTAGTTTTAAGTGCGAGATGGTACATAAAATTATATTTAACTTTTTAGAAGGTGGAGGTGAGACTTACAATGCTTTATGGCGGAGAATGTTGGCTTTTAAAAGAGAATGTTGCTGAGATAAAAATGGTTAGGTAGATGAGTGGCTTGACACTTAGAGGGTGTTTGTTGCGAGATCTTTACGTTAATAGAATTTCTCAAATCCGGATTTCCGACAAGCTCGTGACGGGAGCGAATGTCGCAATCAACGGGGACGTAAATCCGGCAAATCCATCTTTGTGGGATTTGGTAAATCTGGATTTGGCGGATTTATAGACGGAACGCCTGGAAGCAGACGTAACAAGAATAATTTCTGATTAACAGAAACTTGGATTTTGTTTTTTTTTTTTTTTGGATTTTTTTTTTTTTGTTTTTTTGTTGGTGTTTGGCTGGATTTGAGTTTAAATCTAGTGCTAAATCCTATTAAAAGTCAGCTACCAAACACCCCTTTAGAGACAAAATGTGAAACGAATGTATCTGTGAAAGAGTTGGTGTAGCTCCAGTGGCAAACAAGATTAAAGAGAGTCGTTTTAGATGGTTTAGTCACATTAAACATCGATCATCTGTTAATCCGGTTAGGAGAGATGCTTCAGATTCAACTTGTGTTAAGAAATGCAGTAATAAACCTAAAAGGACTTGGGCATATTGTATAAAAAATGATCTTAATTTTAATGAAAATATCACACTCAATAGGACACAATGGAGAAAATAATTGATGTAATCGACCCCACTTATGCGATAAAAGCTTGTTGTTGTTATTTCTTATAAAATGATTCTTATTATAATTCTTTTAATTTATCACTATTCTTATTATTTTATCATAACTATTGAATTATACACATTTTTTTCGATTTCATAATAAAAGAGCTAGCTCACGAGCCGACTCGTAGAATCAAACTTGAGCTCAAACTGAAACTCGAACTATCAATTAATCAAGAAGCTTAATGTCACCTCCCAAAAGAGCCCTTATGGGTGGTGGGCAGCCCAGGACTTAAATACTGCTTTTCGGCTCTACACCTAGCCAATGTGGGACTATTTGTCCGTGACATTAAGCT
>NW_018164520.1:779169-789031 GCF_001263595.1 Phalaenopsis equestris
CTTTGATACCACTTGTCACCTCCCAAAAGAGCCCTTATGGGTGGTGGGCAGCCCAGGACTTAAATACTGTTTTTCGGCTCTACACCTAGCCAATGTGGGACTATTTGTCCGTGACATTAAGCTAGCACTGCGTTGACCTTGACTTGAAACATTTGCATCCGTCCCATAAATCTTTAATAGATATGAAACCTTTATTGTGATAATTGAGATAAATAATTAAATAAAAGGCAATAAAATAAAATGAATTTTAATGGATCTGTGTTGCTTTGAATCAATCGCCATTTCAACTATTTCTTCATAATTATAGCTCAAACTGGAGTAAAAAAAAAAAGAGCTAGTGAGAGACAGAGATAGAGAAGCAGAAGAGAGGAACTGTGTAGGTGACTTAGTGAAGGAACAGTAAGACGGGGGTCAAATGTGCAACCTTAGTCGAGGCGACCAGAAGAAACATGCGTGGATGCGTGCAAGAAAGGAGGTGAGCCGTATACAGGGAAAGGCAAACCAAACGAATTTATAGTCAAGAGGCTCTGAGTGCCCCTGTGCACGAAAGGATGTCAAACCGAGCCTCCTGCGGGAGTTATATTGTGTGTGGCTGAGAGCAAGCTCTGTGCACATTTTCTGTGTGAAGAAGGGAAAAATATTACGTCAGGACTCCTAACGTAGAGCTACGTTAGGATTGGAATATTCGGCTGTGTTACGGAAATATTCCATCTGTGTTATATGTAAAAATGATGTGTTATTCGAGTATTATATGGTGTTATTCGATTATTTTGCGGTGTTATTGGAATATTTTATTGCATTACTTGATTTGGGGCTGAAGTGTTATTATAATATTCCCCCGCATTACTTGATTTGGGGCTGTGTTATTCCAATAACATGGTGGAAATTGGAATAGCACGGAGAATATGCCGAATAACATAGCCCCAAATCAAGTAGCCCGATCGAATATTCCAAGAACACCACAAAATACTCGAATAACACCATATAATACTGGAATAACATATCATTTTTACAAATAACGCAGATGGAATATTCCCGTAACAGTCCAATATCCCAATCCGAATGTAGCTCTACGTTAGGAGTCCTGATGTAATATTTTTTCGTGAAAAAGAGGAAGGAGGAGGTGAGGAAACTGAGCGGTTTCCTGGAAGAGGGAGCCGAATCGGAAGGACGAAGCTTGTGCCCTAACCGAGGAAACTGAACTAAGCCTTTAAAAGGAAAAAAAATGGTTAGTTTTCTTTTAGTCAGATAGTATATATATTAAATTGATTTATGTTTAAGATAGTAATAGAGCTTCATGTTAATTAATGACATAAAGTCTATCAAGAATGCTTATGGTTTTGGTTCATGTTGCAAGAAGGCAAATCAAGCTATTGAATGAATGTTAAGGTAAGGCTTTATGGATTTTATTTTTTAATAGTATAAATTATTTTAATTAAAATGTCATGAAGGTATATTAAACTTTATGAATTAATTTTAATGTTTAAATCTGAACACGCAATTGAATTAAAGGACTAATGAGATCGAGATCGGATTGTGCAAAAGAAGAGATAAGGAGCCAAGAGTGATGTTTATTTAGTAATTTTTATAGTTAATTTAATTGTAAATTGTTACATATTAATATTAGACTATTATGAAACATAACAAGGAGAGAGAATTTATGTAGTGAAAGAGAGTTTAAAAATTTGAAAGGGATCATTTCATAAAGCAAATTCAAGGTAAGTACTCATCTTTTAAGTTTTTATTACTTTTTTTTGTTTATTCTAAACCAAATTCATTAATTTTTACTAAGAGCTAATTGCCCGTTTTACTTTGATTTATATGCTCTTTAGATGTTGGTCATATCATTGTGATGAATATATATTTTAAAAGTACTATTATGCATTATTTAAATGTAGAATTAAATAAAAATAATGTATGAATGATATGAGCTGCAAAGACTGATTGCGTGTATGATTGACTATGATGAAGTTTACTTCCCTTAGGTACTTTTTGTGGGACTCTAAGATACTCGTGCACATAAATAAAAAATGATATTGACATTTATGTAACTTCATTAATACAATTTCAAAGAGTGCTCATATGAAGGTTGTAAAGATATAAAATAATATAAATATGTTATTAATATAGTAAAACACATTAAATGTTATGAACTATCGTGAATTATCATATCTGAAAAATTAAAATGTCCAGTGCTTTTATATTGATTCATAGTATTCTGACTAGTAATTATATTGTTCCCTTTTCGTTATGTTATTATAGTTTAGGTGTGAGAGTATTCATTTGCTTGCTAGCTTATGTTGTTTTAAATTAATATTTTCAGGTTGATATTGCAAAATAATAATGAATAATAGAGAAGGGTATCTAAAAAAGATATGGACAACCTGATCTAAGGTAAAAGTTTAACTGTATTACTTCAAATTATTTTTGTAGTGGCTCTTGCATTTATTTCAAAATGATTAAATATTAGTTATAGAAAATAAAAATAGAAAATAGAAGAATTTCAATTATCATTATCTGAATGTTTGTTTCTGCCTTGGTTACTTCTAACCCCAGGTCGGGTCGTGACATTTACTGTCACAATCTACAACTAAGAAGGATTTATTTTATAATAGGTAGGCTCAAATCCAAACTGTTAGCAACAATCAAAATTATTTACAAAAAGCGTAAAGTTGGGTTGGGATCAAATTTCAAATCCTTTGATTTGCTTTCACATGAACACAATACATGGATAATCAATCAACTCCTATGCTGCACTCATGTCAAAGTAAATCAATGGATTTTAAAATCCATCTTAACCTCACCCAAAACTTTTTCCCTTCGGAATCAACAAGCTACCCCATAACAAATTAAATGATATACCATGAAAAATAAACCTACCTCAGAAATGTAATCTTGAAGCTCCTGATCAGATGTATACATCAGGATTTTCTTTGCATCAGCGACAGACAATGAATCATAAGCTTTCTCGCTGCAGCCTGCAATCTCATCCCTGCAAAGTAAAAGCAGATCTGACGGTCATCAAGGGTCTGTTTGGGAATGGTTTTCTTGTTGTTTTATAGATATTTGGGGTGGGAAGTTGTATTTTGCAACCAGGTCAGTTAAATTGTGGCGGTTGTATGGTGGCGGTTGTATGGAAGCTGTTGTTTGACTTTTCAGAAAGAATTAAATAATTATAATTACACAACTTTCTAAGATTGTTTTTACCACCGCAATTTTACAAACATTTTTATAAAATATTGCAGCCACCCCAAACAAATCTTAGCTATCTTTAAAGTAGTAGAAAAATAAATCTGATTAATTTGACAAATGGAAGCATAAGAATTACCTGACAGTTTTTGCAAGGAGATCCATGAAATATACATACGATTCATGAGGGACAGACTTCCTCGCACTCAAAACGCGATTATAAGCACCCTCCATGAAAGACTGCTCGAGCTCAACAGCATGTTTGATGCAAGGATTCTCCAATGCAGTGGGGGAAAGGAGTTCTAACTCGGTGTGAAATTCTGCTATTCGGTTTTGTGCAAGGAGCCTTAAGAGATTAAGACCCAAGATAGGGTATTCCTGGGGTGACGGTGGAATAAGACCGCTGACAGTGAAAGTAGCGAGGTGAGAGACAATAAGGCGTCCGAAGATACCGTTATTGAAAAATATAAAATCTTAGTTGAAAAAAAGATTTGCAAAAGCTGAAATGCAGCTTGTCTAAAAGATGACCTTACATGAAAAAGTATTCGACGGTCTATTTGGGCCGATTGCAACTGTATGAAGAAACTGTTGCAGAAGAAGCTGCTCTTTAAAAAACTGCAGTAGTTATTATTATTTTTTATTTTTGAAAAAGTCATACCGTAGCTTTTCTAATAGCCACCGCACTTAGCAGAGTTGGCGAGAAAATGCAGCTGAATTTTTGAAAAAAAACAGGCAATACACAACAGAAAAAACTGTGGTGCGGCAAATCACCGTCGCCCCAAACAGACCCTAAGTATAACGAAAGAAATTAATTCAAAATTGGAAGTTTCTTCCAGAACTGAAGAGTTATATGAGAATCCAAGAGTTTCATCTGGTAAAGAAACTTCCGTTTTGACTGACTTTAGACCAGAAAAACTCTAAATTTACAGTCTTAAAACAATTTCTGGACTTATTTTCACCTCGTAATTTTGAAAATGTTTAAAAGGACTTGCTGGTTTCTGAAAAGAAGGGAAATTTTACTTTTTTACATGTTTCGATTAAGGCTGTAAATGAACTCAGACAATCAAAACAATCACACCTTAGATCAAACCTCGTTTGATCATTCTAAGAGTCGTGTATGTACAGTCCGAGCTCAAGCCAAGATTTCACATATATGTATTATTTAAATTTTTTTTAGAATTGAACTTGGCTACAACTTGGTTGACTAAATTAATTACAGGAGTACTTAAACAAGCAAATAAACAAACCAAAAATTAGACAGAGCATTTCATTTCATATACTAATAATATTCATTGTTCGATCGTTGAAAACCTATATTTATTGATTGTAAATCAAGAGCTAGAGGTTGAGAACTATAAAAAAATATTGAGAAGAGCATTAAATAAACTTACTATTTAACATCATTTAATCATTGCAACAATTCATTAATTTGAGTTGATTAGACTAGCACATAATGCTCAATTTAAAAACTAGCATCGATGTATAAATTGATTATTTTAGAACTCCGTTAAAAGTAAATTTCTTATAATTTTTTAATCAAACAAAACATCACGGGCCATTGCATCTATTCAAGGTGTCGATGTTTGATTTTCTATTAGAGGAATAATTTTCCCATGCTCTCTCGCCTTCTGATAGTGAAGTTTCAAATAACCTCGTATTCTTAACACTGATGTCTAAATATTCCTGTAAAACGGCAAGTCTAAAACAAAAGCATTATCGCCAATCTGCGGCAATATATGAAATAATCTGTAATGAATTAACTTGACCATATAATTTAGTCTTTCCACGAGTGCAACCAAACCAAATCTCCTTGGAATGCAGACTCAATCCTATGCTAACCTCTTAATGTTGTGATCTGAGTTCATACTAAGAGGATAGAATTGATTTCAAAGAAATTTTAGGTGTTTTTGGAAGGTTCTCTAAAAGATTATCAATCAGATAAGGATACCTCTCCAAAGAGATTATAACTTCTAGAGGGGAAAATCTGACTTTCGGGCCTCCATGTTGTATTATTTTACTACAAAATTAAAATGACTTTTCTCTCCAAAGCGAGAAGTCTCTTTTTTATCATACCTTGTGGTGAGTATCTTCCTCTAGTAGATTCTCCAACTCCATTGATACTCTAGACTCAATCATTCACATAATCTTTCTCCTTCAAGTAGAAATTTTCCATCCTCAAAAATCATTATTATCATCTTCTTTTTCATCACCTTGTAAGTTGATCACATATTTCCTTTCTTAAATAACAAAAGTGGCTGCCGGTTGAGACAAAATCACCCCCATTGCGGCTAAACGTTTTGTTCTTAACCTACCAAATCTTACAAATCACATTCCTCATGCCTCTTTAATTTGTCTCCATTAGCCTCAAAGTTGAATTCATCACCAAAATGTTGCTCTCTAGTATCTTTCATTTCTCTAATTAACCACTACAATTTTCACCAATAGAATCCAAAGTATACGAATCATCTCTCAAAGTGAATCTTCTTTTTCGAATTTTAGAGGTATTTGATGAACAATAAATCATCTAAACGCTTTCGATCAAATTCATTTCTCTTATTTATATGAATATGTGAAACAAAAGACTAAATAAAATACATAAAATATGTACATTGTATAAAAAAAAAAAAAATTATTCTTATTTTTGAAGACATTATACGTTAATCATAAAATCTTAATAGCTAATTTTTATAAAGTTAAGGTTAATGCATCATATATCTCCCACCATTTTGTTGTATTAAGCTTATAATCCAACATTTAAAAAATATTTTAATCATTAGAGAAATTCAAAATTATATGGAAGTTTTAATTAATGAGAAAAGTGCTAAAATAGTCCCCGACTATTTACATGGAGCCGTTTTAGTCCCAGAGTTTATATAAGTATCAAAATAGTCATTTGACTATTTTAAAATTAAGCTCCAAGAATCCTCCATAGGGACTATTTCAACCTCAATATAAACAATATGGGGACTACATTGGCACTTCTATGAACTCTGGAACTAAAACAACCCCATGTAAATAGTCGAGGACTATTTTGGCACTTCACACTTTAATTAACTATAATCAGGAATTTCTTATCTCTAATATAGACGATGAACTCAATTGAGAATAGGGAACCAATATAAATAAAAATATATCTATATTAATCTATGGTCATTTTATAATTTGAATCTCGCATTAACTACTAATAACTGCATAGAAATCAGCCATCAATTATCCATCTCATTGTATTATAGCTAGTATTTTATAAAAAATCTCTAAATTAAGATAACATCTGGCTTAATGCAATAATTGTCAAAGTTTACACTATTTCTTTTTGTCCACTCCAAATTCACTACGAATTACATCATTCACTCTTTCAAATTCATCATAAACACAATCAATTTGTCAATCTCATCACCATCGACCAATCTAAACATCTTCACTAATAAATTTGTAAACTTCAAAGCATAATCCTCAATATTTTTAAAATATAGTCTTAAGTATAGTTTCTTTCTTTTGCTTATAATCAACATTAAATCTAAATTTTATCCAATTTTCAAAAAACAAATGAGTCGTAAATTTTAAATTAGTTATATTCGCATAAAAATGAGAAAAGAAGTAACAAAAAAAAAGAAGTTCGATCTCATCAATTTTGCACCGCTAGTATATCCTCTTATCATGTTAAGAACAAATTGATAAGAACTTAAGAAGAGCTCAAAATCTCTAAATGTGAGAAAAAAAAATGTATACAGTTTATATGTTAAACACTATGAATCACTAACCTAAAAGTAAGTAGAATAGTTATTTATAACCAATTCAAGCATATTATCCCCTTTAATCTTTTTATTTGTGCATCTAAAAGTTTAAAAAAGTTTCAAAGCAAGCTTTGAATATTCAGATGCATTAAATTCAAGAATATTGCGCTTGATGGTAATTAACAAAAAAAAAATTACTATAGAACACCCTCTACAATCATTTCATGAACTTGTCATAAAGGTGCCATAAAAGTGTATTCCTTCCCTGTAAACTATTTTTAATGCTCCACATCCTTCATTGTTGCCTGTATTTCTCTTTCAAGTGAAGGGACTCTTAACTCATAATAGGATGGTAGTCAAAGATTGATCCCATATAATGCAAAAGTCTCTACCATATGATCAAAAAAATACCGTTGTACTACATTGAAGGAATATCTGCATGATAAAATCACCCAACCATGTATTGCACAATTCTCTCTTTTTTCCTCATTTTCATTCTTTAAATCGCATTTGTCTCAAATTATTGTCTTGTAAACTATTTTTCAAGTTTTTTATAAAGAAAATGATTTATAGGACATTTCATTACAGATGCATCAACACTCTTCGATCCAGAACTTGGATCACTTATCAAAGTGCAAGGATATTGGCATATCTAATTATTTAGTATTATCTACCACCTTCTCATTATGCTACATTTGAACTTCATTTATTTTTTCTGTATTTCTTGATAAGAAAGCAAGTCACCTCTTATATCCAAAGCATTTTCTTATATTTGGTAACATTACTTCTTTTAGATGCTCCATAAAGATTGATAATACGCTTCTTGCTTCAAGATACACCTCAATTTATCTCTTTATCAAAATATATGCGAAAATGAAAAAGGATATCTAACTTGAATTTTAACTTTGCTACTTTAAGTCAGATCTTTTCTCCTCATATTATGATTGAGCATATATAAGTTTTTTTGTATGTAAATAATACAACAACAACAACAACAAAGTGTTTTTCCCACTAAGTGAGGTCGGTTACATGAATCATTTTTCTCCATTGTGTCCTATTAAATGTCATATATTCATTTAATTCTAAATAATTAAATATATACTCCATTAAGTTTACTAAATATCATGTAGAGAACGAGAGATTACATAAATAATTACAGAATTTGCTAAAACCATATAAAAGTCACAAATGACATTTGATGACTAGCCTATTTTTTAAATCAAATCACAAATGCCATTTGTATATTAAAGTGTTAATCAATAAACCTTAAATCACATAACAAATCCTAGCTTTAGCAAATCTCAAACCATCAAATTTTTTGTGAGTAGAAGTGTTAATCATCGAACCCTAAACATTCTGAAAATAACTTGAATAAATAAACTACCATGAATTGAGTGATCAGCCCACCGCCAACAACACACTAAAAAAGAAGGCCACTAACGTTACCATAGTTGAAGGGAAGGTCAAGGGAGCCGCGATGGTGTCAGAGAGGTGTGAGTCGACACAACTACAATAGTGTGAAAGTGCTCAATAGAGCTACAGTTCTTCAATTTAGGGAGAAGACACAATATGTGACAGTGATGAGGTGAGGATCGATCAATTTTAAATTATTAAATAAATTAGTACCACTAAATCAAAACAATGAAGCGCTTCACACAAGCATTTCATGTGAAGGTACGAGTGCTCGAACAAGCAAAGCACGTGTTTTCACAACTCACTAGACATGATAAAAATGAGAAGCGCACACCTCACATCACACCGCATTGCTTCAATTTTGTGCATCAATATGCCCTTTTAAAAAGGCAGATGATGGTCACTGCATATGGAAAGCTCAATCTACTTGGTAAATCCAAAATGGCATGTATTGGACGTTTATCCTATTTTGCCTTATCCCTCGAGTCAATCCTTGCCCCAATGCAAACATACAAACCCAACACTTATATGTTGCTCACTTGTGATCCATAACCCTGTTAAGTATGGCTCATATACCAGAATTTGGAGTCTCTTGGAATTGAAGAGGTGTATCTCCTGGAATTAAGAGAAGTGTCTCTTGGAATTGAAGAGATGTGTCTCCTGGAATGAAGAGGAGTGTCTCTTGAAATTAAAAGTGTCTCTTGGAATTTAGTGGGTTGGGGGGAGCGAGGGCATATTATTAATTTTATCTGTGAGTTTTATCTATATATATGATGTGTAACCTATAGGCATGAACTGGACTATTCTGAAATAGTGAAATTCGCCGATCTGCTCCCGAGGACGTAGGCATCTTTCCCGAACTTCGTTAAATCTCTATGTTCTTCTGGATTTGTGTAGATTCTTGTTTTTCTTCGCCCTAATTTCTTAACAATAGGTATCAGAGCGAAGTGGGGCAGGGAAAAAAAATTTCCTCAAGGATCGGAACAGGAGAAAAATCGAAGAGGGCGGAATTCGGTAAGGGTTGCGGTTTGCAGCAGTTTCGCTTCAGCGAAGCATGCAAAACGGCGAACGGGCGAACGATTCGGACTCCAGGAAGCACTTCAGAGGTTCTTTCGTCGGCGAGATCCGCAGAACTCATATCGCAAATTTGGGTTCGCGACAGAAATCGCGCGAGGTTTCGATCTCGCGAGTTCTCGTGTTGTTCGCAGAGGGGTTCGCGGCGTTCACGTGCAACCAGGCGAGAGCGTGAATTCCATGCAGGAGTTCGGCCGCAGGAGTTCATTGAAGGACGAGGGCTTCTTCCGAAAATCTTATTCCGCGATCGATTCTTCTGGTGCTGCGAAGCAAGCTTGGCGATGAGGAAAGAACAAGCGCGCAAAGGTTTCGCGAACAGGCGCGATCAATTCGCAGAAGAATCCGGAGGAGTTTGCCAATCGTTACAGCAGTTCTCAAACCGCAGTTGGTGAATCGTCGCGATTGCTTGCGTGAAGGAGTTCTCGTGGCCAGGGAAGTTCTTGAAAGAGCGG
>NW_018164520.1:790347-802464 GCF_001263595.1 Phalaenopsis equestris
AAGTAGGAGCGGCTCGCTCGTGCTCGTGTTCGACTCGTTTGCACCCCTACTCACAACCAGCCGAAGCAGAATGCAGGAGAAAACTCTCATGGTAGTTGTTTATATGCTAAGGGTAATCAGAATCGTGGAAGGATGGAGGAGAGTTCTGGAATGTGAAATTTCAGGTCAAAGCCTAAAGGCAGAAAAACGATTCATTGCTACAAGTGCAAGGAGCCGAGACATATGAAGAGAGAATGTCCAAAGCTCAAGAATCAGTTTTATGAGAAACATGATGTATCTTCCAAGTCCATGAATATGGTGCAGAGTGACATTACAAATTACAGTGATGGTGATGCACTTTCAGTTACAACAACTCAGTTGAAGGATACATGAATTCTTGATTCAGGATGCTCTTATCACATAACACATAACAGAGAATAGTTTACTTCATACATGTTAGTTCAGTCTATTTGGGTGATGATAAATGTTACAATATTGTTGGCATTGACAAAGTCAGAATTAAGATGTATGATGACACTCTCATAACATTATGTGATGTAAGTCATATTCCATATTTGAAAAAGAATTTAATTTCTTGGGCACTTTACACATAAATGATTTTATTTCTAAGGCAGATGAGGATAAAGAAAACCATCAAAATTGTTAAAGGTGCATTGACTGTGATGAAAAGAAAGATTACTGCAGGTAATATCTATGAACTGTTGGGGAGTACAATTATAGGTGGAGTTCACTTTGTTGAATCATATGATAAAAATGCAACAAATACGTTGATCAAGTCAGATACTATCAACAAGTTCTTGCATTGCTTGAACTTGTTGAATATTTGCAATTGTTAGACGGCATGGTTGTCCAACCCACTTTGAAGAAACTTCATGATGTATTTCTTCTAAGGGACTTATATTCGCCAAGGTGGAGATTTTTTAGGTATGACAAATATTACAGAATTTGGAATCTCTTGGAATTAAAGAGATGTCTCCTGGAATGAAGAGTGTCTCTTGGAATTGAAGAGATGTCTCCTGGAATGAAAAGCAGTATCACTTGGAATTGAAGAGATGTCGCTTGTAATTTAGTGGGTTGGGGGGAGCGAGGACGTGACAGTAATTTTATCTGTGGGTTTTATCTATATATATGATATGTAACCCTATGGGTATAAACTGGACTCCTATGAAATCGTGAAATTCGCCGCTCTGCTCCCGATGACGTAGGCATCTTTGCCGAACTTCGTTAAATCTCTACGTGTTCTTCTAGATTTGTGTCAATTTTTATTTTTCTTCGCCCTAATTTCTCAACAAACCCTCCACCATTAACAAATCTATACTTTCTTTAAATTATAATTAAAACAAGCAAGAAAATGGTGACCCTCATTGAAAATTGAGGTGCAAAAGACTTCGATAGAGGTGTAACTAAGCCAAGCCGACTTATGAGCCAGCTCGGACGCGACTCCATAAGTTTTGAATTAACGTCATCTTCACTTTTTTAAAATAAACAAGCCGACTCATGAGCTAGCTCAATATGCAGAATTAAGCGTGAGAGATTTTTTTATTATTAAAAATATAAGACACAAATACACGTTGAACATCTTATTATTATTTTTATATCGTAAAATTAAAAATAATAAATGAATTAAAAAAAATATTAAGAATAATTGTCTTTTATTGCAAATTCTACAATGCATGTAAAAATGTATTAACACCACATAGTAGAATATGCATTTATCATACAATCAGATAAATATAAATTAATTATTACAATAAGAAATGAAAATCTATGTTTAGCACTTGTCAAAATTATTTAACTAAATAAGTATGCTAGGTTTGCCAAAACTCATCATTCATGAAATTTAAGTGATTCAAGAATTAATTCTCTCTCTCACAAATCTTGAAATTTACATACATTACTAAATCCCATTTGAATTAAATCCTACTTCTAATCAAACCACATTTGATGGTAAAAAGCTTTTACTTAACAAATTCAATAGCATGTAGACAGACAATTAAGGTTTAAAAAATGAATGAAAAAATACTGTAAATAAGAACCAGCTAAATATGAAGATCATCAAACTTCTTTCGAGGACTGAAATACTATAAGAAATGAAAACCAAAATACAAGAATGCAAGAAATGCATATAGACTAAGCATGATCATAAAACGTTTTGATGAATTTAATTGAGAGATTTGCTTCTGCAATTCTCATGATGGCTTTCAAAAATATCAAAGAACAACCCCCACAATATCTTTTAGCCAATTTCAGAAACAAGAATCTCACCATGTGTCAGTATAAAAAGGCTTCAGTTGAAAGAAATCCCTCTCAAAAGCATCTTGGTCCTCAGTCTTTACACTCAAAACAACAGCATGTTCATATATATCCCCTAAAATAAATTTAAAAAAAAAACATTAGTCATTGATTAAAAATTAGTAAATAGCACTTTGTTATGCAGATATGGAACCCCGCACACAACAGGACATAAAACTGTGGGTTCTTTTATAGAATTATGGTGTATATAAAAAATCAAGAGCAGTTAGCAGAAATTAAAACACCTAGCCTATTGAGATAAAATCAATATGAGGGTGTAGAGGTGGATATCAAAGCCCTAGACTAACTAGGTTACAAGAAAGATTTCCTCAATAGGTTGTAAAACATCATCCTCATATTTCTTCATGTATAAGATTTTCAGGGCTATCTCAAAAAATCAACTCATCGGCGAAGAAACCTTAATAACTATAATGTAGAAACTCAATAAGAAGGAACTTTGCTTGTGGATTAGAGGGAGGTATCATTGACAGTTATCTGAATTTGATCTTAAAAATTACTACGCTGCAAGCATATCAAATCAGACTATGAATTTTAACTTGACCTTCTGGATCTTTTGTTTGCAGACACGAGAAACATCCTTTCTGATCAATATAACCTGCTTAGGAGTAAACAAGTCACTATGTGGTGAAGTCATTACTATTTAAGGGACAAATTTATGTTTCATGGCAAGCCTCTCCATTCACATGAATTCTTAATTGTTTAGCATAATATAGTTGTTGTATGGCTTGCGTTGGAATGTCGCAATATGCATTGCTCTAATGTCTGCTTACATTCCCATACATTAATAAGAAATTGTAAAAAAATCATCACATTACAATTTCAAACGAAAAATAAATCAAGGATATCAAAAATAAAAGCAAAACAGAATCACTTGATTACCCAAATCAAAAACAAGCTTTAGAAGACAATTTAAATTTCACTCATTTAGAGTGTAAAAAAGGAAATCATTATTTATAAGGAGTTTAGAGAAGGTTTGTGTAATTTGAAATGAAAGCTGAAGACTCGCTACATTCAACCAAATAATAGACTTAACTCTTTTTTTAAACATGATTTCGAACTCAAGCAGACTAATAACCGTAAGATTAAGCAGCTGAATTTACAGAGGTTCTAGGAACATGGAATTTTTAATGTATTAAGAGGCAGTAGCTTTCTTGTCATATCACTGCAATTCCAACTTGCAAAAAAAATGAATTGAACAGATAACCGATTGAAGAAGTTACAACATAAACTTTTAGACTTCCTTCAAATATAGGTAATATTCATGCACATGGCAAAGGCAATGAATGGAACATTGAATAGTAGTATAATTCAACAAAGCAATTGAAACCTTAAAATAAATAATGGGGCATAGTATCAAATAATAGTTATTATTGAATAGTTTTGATGAAGCCTAGGAAATTGAAATGACTGAGGAATACTTGGTCGGAAGTATCATTAGTACATTGCACTTTATTTCCCTGCATTTCAACTTTTTTAGTTTTTTGGTTTGAAGGAAAAAAAATTCAAATTAAAATTTTGAAGCATTTGAAATATCCCCAACCCCTTCTTTGTTCCCCTCATTTGGAAATCCCGCACTAAATCATCCATCTCAACCTCGCCTGAGCCCACCCTTGTCCCAGTTGCCCATTGCCTAGCTCATCAGCACCTCGAGTTTATAGATAAGAGATACAAGAAGAGAAAAAAGTAATTTGCATTGTGTCTTAACTAATACAAATGGTATTTAAATGCAATTGATTTACATCTAACCAAAGTAGTCCAAGTTTTCAAAAATACATGCATTCTAATTATTTAGTATTTCTAAAATATATGCATTTTGCAAACATCCAAATAAGCAACTCCTAAATGAATGTAGAAGGTTTATGCAGGAGTGATACGAGCACAATTTATCAAATACGAATTTGATAAAAGGACCACCAAAATTCTGCAAACATGACAAATATTAGTATTTTAACCATGTTAAAACTCATGTCCAAACTATCTGGTTTAGCTTCATGAATCCCCACTCTTCATTAATACTTGTATGTTTTGCTTGAGGTGTTAGTTTAAGAAAATATTTTTACACAACTTCTACTCATGTTATAATCGGTCAATTATTTTTATCCGTACATCTTCCATAGTAATTTTAATACCAATCTTATTGTACACTTCTATCACACATGCCCACATTATCTTAGTCTGTTGTACTCTATCATATGATCAATAGAAACTACACTCGAAATCACTCTAATATAATCATTTCTCAATTAAGTCATCCTAATTTTGTATGACATCATATTCCAGTTTCATTCAAACTCAATAGGCAATCGGTAACTTCATTATTCTCCAACAATAAGATGCATATAACACAATTAATAAAATCATAACTCACAAAATTAAGATTACCTTTTACTCTCCATGATATTATCTCCTGCTTTATTGTACTCGATAGGCACTTCTCAATTTTAACTATCAACCCTACCTCTAGGAACTTATATTCTCATATATAACATGATTCTTCTATATATTAGAGCCATCACACCATCACCATCATCATTATTAGCCTTCTCTAAACTACTTCATATTAACTTTATGAATCTTTATTCTCCATTCATTCAATGCAATGTTGAATGAAGTGTTAGATCTCTACAATTTCTATCCATGCCATCTTTAATATACTCCTTTCAGTTCCTAATACATTAATATTAATTTTATTTAATATTTTTACTGATGCCTTCTCTACCATTTATTGTAGACGTCTAAACCACACAAGTCTACTTTTCATTATCATCAATAGAAGTTATTCGTTCATCCCTCAAATATTATCATTTCTCGGGTTATTTTCAAATCTATCACATCTAGCTATCACTTGATCTTAAAATAATATGAACTTGTAATTCTCAATTTTAAACCTACTAAATTGCATATCATTGACCAAATCTTTGCTCAAGTAGTTCTATGCCCCACTCTTCTGAATTTTCCCTCTAAAGTTCCAACCTTCCAATTAACTCAATAGAAAACATACCTGTTAAGACAATAATATTGATTACTAACATCATTCACTAAGGTACCTCATTTTGAATATCTTTTGTAAGCATTTATATAACTAATATAAAAAAATGAAAATTTAATGTTGATCCTTAATATAATCCTAATAGATTGCAAGTTTTTAATCACTCCACAAATACTTTTAAAACTAGTCAGTGGCCTGTCATAAATATCTTTAGTAATCTTATCATAGTTTTCTTTCATTTGTCTTCTCAAAGATAACAAACACTACATGAAAATAGTTTCTTGTAGTTTTTTTTCATTAATTTACTTGACATAAATTCACCCTTATAATGAATCATCTTGGCATAAAACTAAATTAATTCTTTCACGACAATTAAACTTCTTTAAGCCTATGTTTCATTGCCCTCTTTTATAACCTCATTCTATAACTCCTAAAAGTTGATTCCCATACTATTGCTGAATTCTAAAACATCTACATTATCCTCAAATACTAGCACGAAAATGTTTTTCAATCATTTAAATTCCTTCAATCTTTATGGCTTCATCCAGTTTGACTTGTCTCCTGCTTATTTTATGACTCGAAATTGTGATTCCCATGTTCTGACAACATTTCAAAATGTCTACATTATCCTCAAATAATAGTACCAAAATGATTTCCAATCATTCAGAATCCTTGCAACCGTTATGGCTTCAACTAGTTTCCCTTATTTCTTAATTTTCTGAAAAATTTTTAGTACATAAGAAATATGGTTTAGATATTCCACATTTTGCACACGGATCTTATATATCATCTTATGAGCATGTGGAATTATAGAGCATCCCATATCTCTACATGATAGTTTAAAGAAAAATTAATGTAACATAAGAAAGGTACAATATCAATACAGCTATATCAACAAAGCTAAGCATTCCATTCAAGAAAATGTTAATGAAATTACTCTGATTATAAGCCCAATTCATGCCAAAGAAGAAAAAATTCAGATACAGTTGAAATTTAAGAAAGGCATACCGGGTCACTCATGAATAATATGCTCATCACTATCAATTATTATCCAAGATTAACTAATTCTAACATGCATAAGAACTATCTATTTTCCACACAAAAATAGTTAGTTGAGGGGCAGTAAATGCTCACGTTATTAAAGAAAGCACATCATCCATCCAAAGAATTTCAACTGAACAAATCACAAGGAACTCGGATTTTCAATCAGATGATTAAAGTGGTTTAATATGTCAGCTACTCAAAAATATATATACAGAATAATAAAACCATTTTTCAAACAATATTACAAACTAATTGTGACATATATCACAAAAACAAACCATTTAGTAACTCAAAAAAATTGATAGTTTAAAGAAAAATTAATGTAACATAAGAAAGGTACAATATCAATACAGCTATATCAACAAAGCTAAGCATTCCATTCAAGAAAATGTTAATGAAATTACTCCGATTATAAGCCTAATTCATGCCAAGGAAGAAAAAATTTAGATACAGTTGAAATTTAAGAAATACATACCGGGTCACTCATGAATAATATGTTCATCACTATCAATTATTATCCAAGATTAAATAATTCTTACATGCATAAGAACTATCTATTTTCCACACAAAAATAGTTAGTTGAGGGGCAGTAAATGCTCACGTTATTAAAGAAAGCACATCATCCATCCAAAGAATTTCAATTGAACAAATCACAAGGAACTTGGATTCTCAATCAGATGATTAAAGTGGTTTAATATGTCAGCTACTCAAAAATATATATACAGAATAATAACACTATTTTTCAAACAATATTACAAACTAATTGTGACATATATCACAAAAACAAACCATTTAGTAACTCAAAAAAATTAAACAGTCATTATCAGTTATGTATTCTACTTGCTATCTGCAGCTCCTCAACAGCATTAGCTGATTGCTGAAATGATGGTGGTAGGCTTGGAAATTTTGTCAGAAGAACCTAAAAAATTACAAAGAATAGTCACCGTTAGTACGTAGATAGATAAATAGAAAAATAGATAGATAGATAGAGCATGTGTATACTTGCTTCTCCAGATAGAAAATAAAAATATTTTCAATGAAGTAAATTACTTGAACAACATTGAGGTTTGTCAAAAACCAGCTCTAGAAAATATGACCCATGAATTTTTAGAACGGAACATTTAAAGACAAAATAGAGACTAGAAATTAAGATGATCACTCAATATTATGATAACCGTGTGGGTTACTTGAATGCAAATATGTTCAAGCACCAAAAAACAAAGGTCCACTACACAAGAGAACAAAAAATAAAGTTGCATCACAGGCATAACCAAAAAATGCTTTGAGGTGCTTCTTGATACCTGATAGCGATTGTCAAGCACGCTTGCTCACATAGAATAAGAATGCAACATAAGACAAACATGATGACATCGGAAATCTTTAAAAATATGGGACAACAAGTGCCCATAACACATGAAAATGTGGGCGTGTAAGAGCATGTTTAAGAACAATATGCAATATAATTAAACTCAAAAGAAAAAAAAAATACTTTTAATAATATATATGCAAAAATCATAAATAGAAAAACATCATGCTACAACAATATTAAAAGATGGTAATAAATAAGAATGTGGGTAAGAATCAAAATTTTATTTCTTTGGCATATAACCGAGTTATAATGGCGTGTATTGTATTTGATTTGTTTCCAAAACATGTCCACACTAAGCCCAAATGTGTCCAAAAAAAACTAGAATCTTTTAGAAAAATAATATGCCACATGGCATGTCCAAAATGATGTGTTAGAATATACAATCGCCCACGAGAAAAACACAAGCTTATTAATATGTAGAAATTATACTATCCCACTGAAAAGTTTGTAGAGGAGTAATAAAGCAAGTTGATTGCATAAGTTAGGGGAGTACTTCATAGAAGTTAGCTGAATATAGAAAATATAAAGGCAACAAGGAGAAGTTATTGAGAACTAGGGAAGACCATTTGAATGATTGCATAAGAACAAGTATGTGAGCAGTAACAATAGCCAACAACTTGACTAAAACTATAACTGCATGGTGTGGGAATGTTGAACACATGATGAGGATATAAAGACAAGAAGATAAATTTTTAATATGCAAAATCACATTTTTATAATAATAACTTTTGAAGCATATAAGGAACATTAGATCAATGTGTTACTTATTTATTTATATATTTTTTGAGCCAATTTACATTTAACTGGGAAATAAACAACTAAATTCTACAACAGATAATTTGAAGATTGTATTATAAGTATAACATAATAAATAGCTAAATAGGTATGAACAAAGCCTTTATAGATGAATATCCTTACCATGAAATCAGTAGGAACCAATGGTTAAATTTTCAAAACGCTTAGAATATATAATTGAAAGCACAAATCGATCAAGCTATACTGTCAGCTATTCATGTTGGCAGAACGATATCTAAACTGGCCGTAAAAGAAATAAACCATCAGTCACTGCACTCGTGAGTAACTCAACAGCAGCAAACTCAGAACTACATGAACTTAGCTAGCAATTCACATAGCACTTCCTTCAAACAAATCCATCCAAAGCCTACGGATGCTCTGTCACTAGAATATTAAGCCTTCCAAAATAGACGGGTCTAATTATCCATTGGTTCAATAACCCTTAAACCGCAGAAAAAATTAAACCGGCGTAGAGCTGAAGTTTTCCAGAAGAGAGAAAATACCTTCAGCTGGGAGAGAAGATTGGCGCAGGTTCCGAAATCGTTCCTCAGCATCGCCGCTTTGAATCGTCCAAAGATCTGCGTAACTTCCACCAACTGTGGATCCATCTAGCCGAGCTATAAACCTTTCTTCAGCTTTGCGCAGAGGTTTTCCCTCTTCCCAGATCCGCTCACTTTCCCTGAACGCCCTAAACCTTGCGAACCAAGTGACGTCCCGGCTTTTTTTTAGAGATCCGAACGAGACGATCGCACTAAGCAGTAAACGGGCCGGGCCGGGTCGGGTCGGGTTTAGACATGATTGAGTCGAGCAGACCCGTGAGCCAGCATGAGTTCAACTGGCTCATGAACTGAACTTAAGCCTAGCTCAGGCAAGCACTCACTCTACTTTTTAACTCTTGAGTCAGCTTGTTTAAAACATGTTAATATAAAATATACTCAAAATATATTAAATTTACAATTTTATTTTTAAAGTATTAAAAATGCTTAAAAACTAAATTTTTATTTTTTATTCTAAGTAATTTATAATTATTTCTCTCATAATTGCACATTTTATTTATTATTTCTTATAACACTGTTTTTAGTTAATATTATGGTCTCTCTTTTACAATAACAAGCTGGCTTATGTGTCGGTTCAGACTCATAAACTTAGGCTCGGACTCGATAAAATTAATCAAGCTTAAGCTCAAACTTAAGTCGAGAATTAAATATTGATGATGTACGTGTATGACAGACTATAATGAAGTCGCACATTAATGGTACACGTGCTCATATATAGAAAAAAATATTGATATTAATATGTCTTAATTGACATAATTTATAAATGATGATTTTCTGATAGTTATACAGATATATAATGATATTGATATAGTAAACTTCTTTAAATAACATCAAAATTTGTTATTGATTTATTAAAAGCCTAATTGACGTGCATATTATTTCATTTTCTCTTATATTACTGTGATTTATAAGAACCAGTATTCACTATAATTGTTTAGCCTACTATTGTTTTTAAATGATTTTTTAAGATTTAATTAAGTGATTTAAAAACTGAGTAATATAAGAGAAAACATGTATACAAGGCGCGGGCAGCCAATGACAAGATAATTTCAAATTTATTGATTTAATTTATTTTGATTAGTGGGTCTTTAATCTATTAATTTGTTGACCAATATAAAAGATTTAGTTCTCATCGTCTGATTGTCTGTTCCTGCTTTAGTTAATTCCCGGTCTTAAGCGGGGTCATGACAAAAGTGATATCATAGATCATTTATGATTAGTTAATTGAATCTTGATAAAGAGTAAATATGATAATTATAAAAAATTTTAATAAAAAAAAAGTTAAAGTCAACTCAAATTAATAATTATATACAATCAGGCATAGTGATATAACCGAGGTTATAGAAGAAGAGAATATGATAACAAACGAAGAAGTGCAGCGTACTATAAATGTGACGCAAATGTCCTGACCCAAATGATGGAGGCGATGTCTCAACTGACTGAGGAGTCCATATCGCAGCCTACCGGGAGTAGTATGATTGTTGTAAATAAGTACAAGAATATATTTCAATATCTGCTTCCAACTTTGTTCAAGGGAACTGAATACCTAATTGAAGCAGATAACTGGCTAATAAATACATAGAAGACTATATAAGATGATTTGTCCGATTGAAAGAACAATATTGTTGATGACAGTTGTGTTGTATAGAGAAGTTGAAAGGAGAGGGTGGGCGGCGTCAAGACAGTTAGGGTACATATGCAATATGATGTTATGTTAGGAGGAATTCTTGGAACTTTTTAGAGTGGTTTGTACCCCTATTTATTCAACGACAGATGCATGAAATGTTCATCAAGTTGAGGCAAGGAGAGAAGATAGTCATGCAGTACAAAATAGATTTCACCACACAGTCGAGATATGTGTTACAATTGATCGATATTGCATACGAAAAGTGCTACAGTTTCTTTTTTGAGTTTTTTAAGATTAATGAATTCCATTAGACAGTCGTCGGTACTATTAGGGGTCGATGAATATTCGCTACTAGTGGAATGAGCTAAAAGAATGGAGATCGACTATCAGCTTACTGAGAAGCGTAAGAAAATGCACAAGAGGAAGAATAATGATGAAGGTGAACATGTAGATCACTCGGAATTATCTAATGGAAAAAAGTCTAAGAACAATTTACGTAGAGTTAACAAAGGTACGATGAAGGGTACAATAGTTATTTGTGCCAAATATGAACAACATAAGCTAGAAAGTTTGATGAACTTCGACACTTATTAGTCTTCTCAGCCTGGTCATATAACAAGAATTTGTCCATCTTTTTGTCAAGAGCGTTGAAGATCATAAATTAGGGTTTAGGGTTTAGGAACTCCTTCAAAGAGTCCGCAGACAACAAAACAATGTAGTCTACAATTTCAAATGTTACACAAGGTCAACCAAGGCAATTAGTTCGACCTCAAGTATATTCCCTTACTCATAGGGAACCTGAAGAGCCTACTACTATTGATGAAGAAGTCTGATGAGTTTGGCATTTTTCTTATATGTAGAGGAATTTTCCTAACATACTCTCTTGTTTTGGTATTGTTATCTAAAGTATAGTTGAGTCACCCTGTATCGAGCATTTATCTTTATAGTGGTTACTTAACATGTTCATGAATGGCCGAAACAGGGGGTCAGACGGGGTGGGGGTTTAGGAAATGACAAATGAGATCGAAAACTGAAAGTTAGTTTCACTCGATAAAGAGAAGCACTTGAGGGAGGCAAAGGTGAAATCGGCTTACATAGGAGTTAAGCAGAGGGAGTGCTAAAGAGAAGAGGATGCAGAGGGAGGAGATGTTAAGACGAACTTGTGACGTCGTCAAGCTTCAAGAAGGCAAGACGAGATAGGAGGAAGGCAACCAAGCCCTAATCTTGCGGTGCAGATGATAGCATGAAGAAAGGCGCAAGCGTCAGTATGAAGTGGAGAGCAAGAATACAGTCGAGTCGTGGGTTAAGAAAGGACTGCCTTGATAGAAGAAAAGAGGGAAGGCAATTGCGTGCGGGAGCAAGGTTCTTGGCCAAAAAGAACGATAAATGTATTATGTTATTTAATAAACTATATATATATATA
>NW_018164520.1:802719-842940 GCF_001263595.1 Phalaenopsis equestris
ATATATATATGAAAAAACCCAAGGGCTAATTTATTAAAAACAGAAAAGATACAGAGAGGTTGTATGAGAGAGCTTAAACGAAATCTCAACTCACACAATACAACACACACAAAACCCAAATAAAACAAATATACATAAAGATAAAAAACCAAAAAACCACCAAAGGGCATAAAAGTGCTAAGGACGTGCCACTTTAGTCCTCCTTCTGTCTCTAGTTATTGGAATTGAGTCTGCTAACAAATTAGTAAGGTGAGTGTCATTGCCCGAAGTAACCAAAGTATCATCTATCAGATTCCTGAGCTTAAGTAGGTCTCCATTCTTCTTCTTCGTTCTCGATGTGTATACCTGTCATTCCTCATTCGATGATTGACTCATTTGATCAATATATTATTCCAAAGTTGGATGGACAGGTGTAGACTGTTGCACAACATGATCCCCATGATCCTAAGTAACAGTTACAACTTGCTTGACCTAATGAGGCGGTAGTGAAACAATAGAAGTATTGCAACTTGTAATAACAGTGATATGTTCTAGAGCAAGTGAGGTCTGAAGAATATCCTTCTCACCCATGATAGGAGGTTCCAGAGACAGCTGAATGGTTGTAATATTGCCTACGAGAATAGTGACGTTTTCAGTGACATTCTTTTGATGATCAATATTGTCAATAACTTGAAGTTGATCAGGAGGAGATGAAATCACTGTCTCTGGCGGAGCACTGTGCTTTTTTGGTCTGAGGTGTGGATGTAGATGGTGGGATTGAGAACTATAGTGGTCGAACATACGGCAGTTTGAACAATATGAAGGAAAATGCTCAATCACTACCTTTTGACAATACCCATGATGCTGTGTGCCCAACCAAATTTTGTCAGAAGCAAATGAAGTGATGTCTCTTTCAACAAGTATTATGACTTCTGATGGACGAGAAAGATTAAAAGTATGAATGTCCATTTTGAGTGACTTACCATAAGCTGAGGCAATAGCGTACAAAACTTTTTGAGTAAAATAATGAAATTTCAGACGAGGGAGGCAAATCCAAACCGAAATGATCGGAGGTTCTGTTTGAGGGTCAAAATCCATAGATCATTTGAGAATCTTCATTGCTCTGTTATCAATCCATATTATCCTTCTAGCAAATAAACGCGTGTAATTCTCTTCATTATTAATTTGTATGAGAATGTGTCTTCCATATAATAGTCCAATTTTCCACTCCTTAACCAGATGCATAAGCTCAAATTCCTTACGAATCAGCTCCATTTTTGGATGACCATACAAAAATTTTCCAACTAAATTTAGTCGACAAGAGAATGCAAGTTGAATGCCTTCAGCTTCTGTAAAAAATATGGCAGGTTTCCAATTCTTCATTTCAGGTTTCTTAATATCCTCCTCCCACTCAAGAGCACGATTTAGGTGTAACTGAGGCGGCATTGACACCAGCAAGAGCACCAGCACACGATCTGTCCGAAGCCATCCCCAATAGAAGGAGGTGTGGCGTTAAGAACAGTGAAGAAAGCAATGAAGAGCAAAGTCAGAATCCAGAAAGTCCAGGGAACAGGAGCGAAAACCCCGCAAATTCAACAGACGTAAGAAGCAGCACACCCAAATCGCAACGACGCAGAAGAGGATGACGCCCCTGCGAAACAACAGAGAAGCAGACGACGTCCCCACAATCACATCCAGCAGAGCGCAGAAGCGGAGACGACGAAGGAGACACGACGCAGAGAGCAGCGACTCGGCAAATACAAAGCGGCAGACGACGCGAGAAGCCGGTGAGGGAGGGAATGCACTCAGAAGAGGAAGAGGGACATATATGAGGTGGGGCAGATCCAGAAGCGTTTTTACTTGAAAGTTTTAAATTCGGATGCAAC
Organism: Phalaenopsis equestris; assembly: GCF_001263595.1. NCBI lineage: Eukaryota > Viridiplantae > Streptophyta > Magnoliopsida > Asparagales > Orchidaceae > Phalaenopsis > Phalaenopsis equestris. Next base: position 804,585 of record NW_018164520.1, read on the forward strand.
TTATAACATTGAGAAAGATAATGTCCAAATATACGGCAGTGGGTACATATATATATATATATATATATATATGTATATATATAAGTTTATTATTTAAACATTAAACTTAGATGCATTTGATTCAAGCACTAGAGAAAAATTAGGGTCTTAATTCTAAAAATAATTTTGAGTAAGTTATTAATATTATTTTAATATTAACTTTGATTATAATAATTAAACTTAAGTTTAAAGTATTGAAACTATAATTAAAATAGTGCAATACAGAAATAATTTATAATTAAATTAAAACATAATTAAGTAAGCGACGATTGAATACTTTATATTTTATGGATGATAATTTGATAAAAGTAATACAAATTATAACAAACACGCCAGCTACCTAGAGACAAGTACTCATATTTTTAATCTATAGTAATAATTCGTTTTTTCTCAACTATTTTGCAGTTAATGCACTTGCATATGCTTTATTTTGATTGAGATTTTTTTTTATTATCGATCATATTGTTATGAATGTTTGTAGTTCTTTACTCTCATGCATTTGGTGCATGATTTATATAATATGCTGGATTGCATGCTATGAATACAAGAATGATATTTTTATGTTGATTGCTTGTATGTGCCTGACTGATTATGATGGAGTCACCACTTAATGTTACTAATGAAAGATTAGGTGCATGATTTATATAGTATGCTGGATTGCATGCGATGAATACAAGAATAATATTTTTATGTTGACTGTTTGTATGTGCCTGACTGATTATAATGGAGTCACCACTTAATGTTACTAATGAAAGATTACTAAGATACTCGTGCACGTATATGAAAAATGATATCAATATTGATGTGTCTTAATACAATTGTTAGATGATGCTTATATGATGATTGTACATATATATAATGATATTGATATAATTAAATTCTTTAAATAACATCAAGTTTTTATTGATTTAAATAAAAGTTAGATTGACATACATTTTACTTCATTTTCTCTTTTATTATATTGGTTTATAATTATGAGTATTCACCGACATTGTTTAAATTACTGTTGTTTTGAATTAATTTTTCAGGTTTAATTAGGTAATTTAAAAGATGAGTGATAAAAGAGAGAACATATATAGAAGACAATTTCATTTATTAATAACAAAGTAATTTTAAATATATTAATTTAATTTATTTTGATAAGTGACACTTTCATCTTTTAAATTGTATATAAATATAGGAAATTTATTAGTCATCATCCGACTTTCTCTTCTCACCTTGATTAATTCCAAGTCGTAGGCTGGGTCCTGATAACAATTGTTTCTTCAAACTGCTGCAGCTGCCAAATATAACCTAAGAAGCCTAACAAACTTGTGATTAAGAGAAGTTTGTTTGTTTGTTTTTTATATATAAAATTTATATTTTGGGCCAAAGTTAAAAAAAAAAAAAAACAACCAAATAACAAAGTTAAAAAAAAAAAACAACCAAATATAATAAAGTGTTATATACTAGAGAAACATATAAAGATTGGTTTATGAGGTGCCAAAGAAGTTTCAACACCAATTCAATTGCAAGATGATAGAAAGACATTAGATGAATTGATGAATCTTGTATTGCATAGTCAGTGTCGGGTTGTACTATTGTAGTATGCATAAAGAGAAGATACATACTGTAATTGTACAAATTGTTAATTGGCTTGCAATATATATGCTTCGGAGATCCCTTGCACTTGTTTAATTTAAGTTTGATGACATTACACATTGTTAATCCGTGTAAGCTTGTAGATCTCGAATTAAAGACAAATCATCACACAAAGTATGGGCTTTAGTGGCATTTACGTGCATACCACCCAATTCCTATGTATTTACATATCTAACACCTAAACTTTACATTTGCATTTATACAACCTAAATCTTTCATATCACTACCTCCTGGTTAAGAAAAAAAAAAATGAAATGAGATTAGGCTTAAATGAACATCAATTAATTAGGAAAATCATGTTTACAATATATAATTTGTCCATAGGGACAATCAAGGTAAAAATTTGAAAATGATGTTAAAAAATTAAGTGGAATTTTTATTTAAATTAACTAAGAAATTAGTCACCTCTAAGACACTTAGAAGTTCTACACATTAATTTATTTGAAGGGATTAATGCAATCAATCTTGGTGAGGGGCAATAATTTCATTGTGGTTGACGAACCGATAAATTTTATATTGGGTGAATGAGATGGTGACCGGGCAGTTGGATATCTCCTCATACACTAAAAGATCGCATTCGCACAACTCACCGGCCAAAATAAATAAATAAATAATTGATTTTTTTTAGTTTAGCTTAATATATGATAATTCATAATGATTATCTTTCATCTAGTATGAATTATGAATTTAAACTTAGTTGAAGCCGAAAAGAAATTTAATAATCATCATAAAACTTCAGGTGGCGATGGTGCCGTCAGTGTAATGCCACAACTTAGTTTTTTAGGTTTGGCAAAATTGTGTTTTATATGCTCCCTCAAAAAATTGCAGCTTAAACCGTATTTTCCCATTAGACTTGGCTATCTGCTGTTAATGCTAGAAAACTGAGGTTATTTTTTTTTTTTTTTGTAATAGCCACCACAATTTTTTGAACTTCTCATTCGGGAGTTTCACAACTGCTCCTTCAAACAGCTACAACTGCCCCCAATAGATCCTTGGTTGAACCCAAATCACAAATATTGTGTCCACTCAATCTTGCCTTGTTCAATGCAAATTAAATAAATAAATAACAATAATAATTGTTATTGGCATTATTATAGAAAAAAGATGAATAAAGTTATGGGGCAATTGCATACAAACCACCCGAAACATGCTATGTACAAATCAACCGCCCTCTTTCATCCTTTTTCAAGTTCTCACTCAAATATCAAAGTTCATGATAAAAACCCAACTCATATTTTTCATTTTTATCAAATTCTTAATGATTAGATCGTGGTATGCATAAACAGTAGTTCAAAAAAATCTCCAGCGTGATTAATTTGTAAATATCAATGTTTTGGGCAGTCTGTACGTAATCATCCCAAAATATATTTATGAAAATCTTTACTGTTGAAAGACCAGCACGTAATAAGGGGGAATTTACCATGATCTGAATCTAAAACATGCAGATTACATAAATGAATAGAATCATTAACATTCAAAAAATATGAGGTAGCTAACATCTCTAATCAGACCTCAATATGCTAATTATTGTTGCTGGTCAAAACAATATCCTATCCTGATATATTTCCAGTGCCTGAATGACCTTTTCTATAAACAATTTGTGATGCAATCTGTACCTGCATTCAGCTAAACTTCTTAGACATTCAGTCATATAACAGAAAAACAAGCTTCAGGAAGTTCTTGGACATTCAGCTAAACTTCTTAGACATTCAGTCATATAACAGACAAACAAGCTTCAGGAAGTTCTTGAGAGATTATATATTTATGAAAAAAGGAAATTTACCCAAGTACCTACCACACAATTCTTATGCATTTATGAATGTAACACCTATAATTTGATATTTACATTTATAACACTTTGATGTCATGAACCTATGCATGACCTATGCATGAAAGATGCATGAAAAGCCGTGTTGTGGTAATTTTGATAATATTAAAATTAGACTGTTATGTATGTGAATATGAAAGTTGAGGTGTTGGATATGTAACAATGCCCTGAAGAAGAAAAGTGAGATTTCTCAACTCACATATCAGATTATGATGTATTTATGCTCAGTGAATTAAAGAGAAAAATCTTAATAATCTCATAAAAATAAGATTTGAATTTATACATGCCAATGCATCAAACTTGTTGAGAAAATTAGGGAGAAGAAAAAAGTAATCGACACAAATCCAAAAGAACACAGAGATTTAACGAGGTTCGGCAAAGATGCCTACGTCCTCGGGAGCAGAGCGGCGATTCTTTTCACTATTCAGAAAAAGGTTTACAGAAATCAGAGATTCAACTCTGTCAAAGACCTAAAATTACAAACAGGTATATTTATAATTCTAGAATAAACCCTACAGTGCAATATGTAATTACCAAATTACCCATGTACCGTATAGCGGGGCGTTGACCCAGCACCCCCAACCCACATAACGTAACTTCCCGATTTAGACAGATTCTTCCGCTCCGCTCCGCTCCGCTCCGCTCCGCTCCGCTCCGCTTCGTTCCAACGTCTGTCCCTATATGGTATATGAGTCATACCATAACAAATCTCCACCTTGGCGAATATCCAACCCCTTAGGAGAAAAGATAACTGGGAGTTACACCTGCACCAATGTGGGTTGCGCCACCATGCTTCTGCTGCGCCCACGCTGATCTCAACCCACTAAATTCTAAGAGACACATCTCTTCAATTCCAAGAGACATCTCTTCATTCCAAAAGACTCCAAAGACTCCAAATTCTGGTATCAAATTCTGGTATTATGAGTCATACCTAACAATTATCCACCTTGGCGAATATCCAGTTCTTTAGGAGTAAATCCCCACCTTGCGAATATCAAAACTCTTAGGAGAAAAATCTCCACCTTGCGAATATCCAACCCCTTAGGAGAATATATGATGAAGTTTCTTATGCACAAATGTGGGTTGAAGCACTTTTCCTATTCGCGCCAGCACCTCGGCTAAACTGTTGTCCCGTGAGCAAAACCCTTCGCGAAATACCTCCGTGAAACCATTGTTCGCGAATAATCGCGCCTGCTCGCTCGCCAGCACCCTACCGAACTCCACGTGTCGCAACTCCTGCGACGAACTGGCAAACTTCGCTGGTTGAACACCACCAACCTCCTTTGTTCGCAAACGCTCTTGTTCGCGGTAACTGCACACAAACTCCTGTTCGCTAACTCCACCTCGCCTAATGCCGCGAAAGTTCATGAATTGTCGTGCCTCGAAGTTGCGACGCCGCCTCTACCGCGAACTCCTCGAAGCATAACTCGCCGAACTGCCGCAACCCTTTATCCGAACTGCTTCGCACCTGTTCGTTCCCGTGAGCCCGTCCGCCTTGCGAACAATTTTGATCCTGCAACAAAAACTTTTCTGCAAAAAATTCCTCTGCAAAAAACCTTGCTTAGACCACTTTTTTTTTTTTTTGAAAAAAATGAAAGAAAAAAAAATTGATTTTTTTTTTTTGAAATAAGGAAAATATTTATCCTTAATTAAAGAATTTTACTTAATTAAATTTCTTTAATTAAGTTTTCCTTAATTAAATGATTTTAACAAACATAATTTTTTAAATAAATTTCTTTCCAATTACTCCCCTCAGCAGCCGAAGGGATTCCTTTCTCAGCGGAGCCAAAAATGGGAAGCCGAAGGGATTCCTTTCCTTCTTTATGTCTCCGCCCGCTCCTTTCCTTGTCTGCCAGATCTCGCGCGGGAGCCTTCCTTTCCAGTCTGCGCGCGAAGCCTTCCGCCTCTGCTGCCTCCTCCTGCCCGATCGCAGCTTGTCGCCGAGCCGCCGAAGTCGAAATTTCCGCGATCCTCTCGCCTTTCGCTCCGCTTGCTCCCGCGATTCCTTCTCCCGAGCCGCTCGATCGCCCGAACAGCCTTCCACGAACTCCTGCAAAACGCCCGAACTTCGTTTTCCTGCACCCGATCCAGAGCCCTTCGCACGAAACCTCTGCGGCCGAGTTGTCCTTCGTACGAAGATCTAGAACCTGCGCCTGCGTCGTGCAAGATATGCCGCCCAAACTTCTTCTTGCGCCGATGAAAATTTTCTTCCTTGCCCTCGAACTTTGTCTCTGATACCACTTGTTGAGAAAATTAGGACGAAGAAAAGAAAATTCTAGAGAAATATCTCGTCTCCAAAAAAGGAGGCTTTCTTCAGCAAAGGCAAAATGGAAATTCCTTATCCGCTGCACCATAAAATTTGAAGAATCTTCCAAATTTACTTCTCCGCAGCCTCCAACAAAGAAGATCATAATTAAGTTTCCTTAATTTAATATTCTTCTTAATCAAACATTTCCTTTCCTGCATTCAAGCAAAATCAATCCAGGAGAAAATTCTAGAGAAATATCTCGTCTCCAAAAAAGGAGGCTTTCTTCAGCAAAGGCAAAATGGAAATTCCTTATCCGCTGCACCACAAAATTTGAAGAATCTTCCAAATTTACTTCTCCGCAGCCTCCAGCAAAGATCTATCCAGGAGAAAATTCTAGAGAAATATCTCGTCTCCAAAAAAGGAGGCTTTCTTCAGCAAAGGCAAAATGGAAATTCATTATCCGCTGCACCACAAAATTTGAAGAATCTTCCAAATTTACTTCTCCGCAGCCTCCAGCAAAGAAGATCTTAATTAAGTTTCCTTAATTTAATATTCTCCTTAATCAAATATTTCCTTTCTTGCGTTCAAGCAAAATCAATCCAGGAGAAAATTCTAGAGAAATATCTCGTCTCCAAAAAAGGAGGCTTTCTTCAGCAAAGGCAAAATGGAAATTCCTTATCCGCTGCACCACAAAATTTGAAGAATCTTCCAAATTTACTTCTCCGCAGCCTCCAGCAAAGAAGATCTTAATTAAGTTTCCTTAATTTAATATTCTCCTTAATCAAATATTTCCTTTCTTGCGTTCAAGCAAAATCAATCCAGGAGAAAATTCTAGAGAAATATCTCGTCTCCAAAAAAGGAGGCTTTCTTCAGCAAAGGCAACAAAATGAAAATTCCTTATTTTAAGCCTCCAAAGAAGGAATACTTTCCTTAATTAAGGCCTCCAAGAAAAGAATATTTCCGCACAAAGATTCCCTACTCTTCCTTCCTTGAAATCGGAACCCAGCAACACAACTTCCTTCTCCGCTTTTCTCCTCCACGCAACCCTTCTCCAAGATCGCGAACAAGCAGGATCCTCCAAGTGGCACGCGAATCGCGAACAAAACTTGGCGTTCCGTCTCCTGGTCCGCCTTCCTCACGCGAACCGCACCGCCTCTGTGTCGCGATCCCTCTGTTCGCGAACCCACGCGATCCGCCCGTTCGCAGACCGGAAAGGAGGCGAGCAATCTTCCGCGCCTCCGATCTTCTCGCAAGCAGCAATTCGCCGAACACCTGGAATTCATGAAATACAGCCACCAAATTTTCTTCATATCTTCTTTCTTCCCGCGCCGCCGAAAATTTTCTTCCCCTCGAACCTGTCTCTGATACCACTTGTTGAGAAAATTAGGACGAAAAAAAAAATAATCGACACAAATCCAAAAGAACACAGAGATTTAACGAGATTCGACAAAGATGCCTACGTCCTCGGGAGCAGAGCGGCGATTCCTTTCGCTATTCAAAAAAGGGTTTACAGAAATCAGGGATTCAACTCTCTCAAAGACCTAGAATTACAAACAGGTCTATTTATAATCTTAGAATAAACCTCACAGTACAATATGTAATTACCAAATTACCCATGTACCGTATAGCGGGGCGTTGACCCAGCACCACCAACCCACATAACGTAACTTCCCGATTTAGACAGATTCTTCTGCTTCGCTCCGCTCTGCTTCGTTCCAACTTCTCTCTATATGGTATATGAGCCATACCATAACAGAACTTTTTTTTTTTTTTTGATGTAATGAGTTGGGCAGAATAACATTACTATATTTTTAAGGAAGATTTATATACATAACACCTAAATTATGATATTTATATTTATAACACTTTAGTGTCATAAATCTATGCACACCACATTCAAAAGGTTAGTAATAGTGGTATTTTTGAGGTGATGATAAAGATTTGAGGGTTATGCATATAAATATGGAATTTTAAATGATAAAAATGTAAATAAATAAGAATTGCATATTATTTATGAAAATGCCCCCATTTTTAAATATGCAGGGTTGATAAATTAGCATTTACTCACCTGATAGCAGCCTCTCTGGTCCTTGTCAGTGTATTACACTCTAGGGAAGAGAGAGAAAAAAAACAAGATGGATCATAATAAATATGGTTTCTCTCGTAAGAAAAAGCATATTCAGAAAATTAAGCATTTATAGTCGAAAGGATTCATTAAATTTAAAAGCTTACATTAATTTTCAATTAAAGCCAGATAAATATTCAAATGACAAAGCTAAGAAAAAATTATTATTTTCTAAAACATATTTTTATCTGCAAAAATAAAATGAGGCTTTAAGGATCATATAGATTGAGATATATTAAAACAATTACATGCAAACCACCAAAATCCTATGTGCATAGACATCTAACACCAAAATTTTTTTACATTTATACCATCCAAATCTTTCAAATCAACAAAAAAATTATACCATTTTAATCAAGGATAGGTAAGGTGACATGCATGCAAAGATTAAAGTTTGGGTGTTAGATATGTAAATACATAAGAATTGAGTGGTAGTTATTTAATTTTCCTAGATTATATAGATACCTAGAATTTGTTGGTCTTCTTGAGAGGTGGTAGGCAACTGTGCTAACATTCGACGGCATTCTTCTTGCAGTTCCTTAGCAGCTCTTCTTTCAGCACTGGGGATTGGTGGCATATCTCCATCTGACCAACTCGGCAGAGTTCGAGCTGCTGCTATTACTGCTCCATCCACAAGGTCATCATCTTCACCTCCGGACAGAAGGCCTGAAGAAATCATTAGTGTAAGAGGGTTCTAATTAAGAAGTTAAGGTTTGCTAGGCAATATTTAAAGGTTTATTTGGGGCGATTGCAGTTTTTATAAAAAAAATTATAGAATTATAGTGAGAAAAACTAATTATTTTAAAAATTAGTATAGAAAGTAGGATATAAACTTTCTTCTAGTCATCACATTGTAAGAGAATTAAATGTAAAAAGCTCATTTTCACTATAAAAATTTTTTAGAAAACAGGAGAAATTTGTAGTGAAAAAGAAACATGACAGATGTTTGAAAAAGTAATATTGTGAAAAGAGACTCACTGTTGTGATAAAATTCTTCGGGTAGGCCAGAGATGTTGAATACTGATAAGAAGGAATGCCGGTGAAGCTGGGCGGTGCCGCGTTGCCGGAGAAATTTATAACATCACAAGGATTCTGCGGTGCAATGATGAAAATTTGATGTAATTGTGACAACATGAGTAGAACGAATTACATGACTGGATGATAATTCCATGAATAAGTATTTTATATATAAACACTTATATGCATACAAAAAACATTCATTTATTTATCTCATTTTATTTTAAAAAAATATTTCATTAAGTAAAATGTTTGTTTATTTTATTTTTATAAAATAAACCTTTCTTTTTTTTTTTTTTTGGGTATGTACATGCACACCACCCAATTCCCATGTATTTAGGTACCTAACACTTAAACTCCACTGTTTTACATTTTATATCACCCAAATATTTTATATCATATAAAAAATATCATTATTTTAACTTTTAAAAAGTGAAATATACCTGCGCATGCATAGGTAACGTGGCATAAATGTAAAAATTAAAGTTTAGATGTTAGATATGTAAACACATAGGATATAAGTATGTATGTAAAGCTTCCTTTTTTATTTAAAATTCTAGAACAAAATCAAAGTCTGTTAAATTTCTTAATACTGTATTTTACTAAGCAACCAAGCAATACTCTTTTATCACAGCTTGTTTAGAAAACAGTAAGGTATTGGAAAGCCTCTGAGTGTTGCAAGTTAAAATTAAGATGCGTCCTAAAACTTTGGATACAAATAAGGCATTGGAAAGCCTCGAGTGTTGCATGCTAAAATCATAACTTATCCTAAGAAAACTAGAATTAATGTTTAGATGCAAAAAAAAAGGAGTCACTACATAATAAATAAATAAAGAAAAATGCATCAAAAGTCCCAAAATTCTTTGTAGGGTATCATTTTAATCCGAGAGTGGAGACTAAATTGGCATTCTTATAGGCTCTGGGACTAAAATGGCATTCTGTTAATAGTCAAGGAATTATTTTGACACTTCACTAAACAAATAAATAAAACATGTGAGATAACATAATGCGAATGAAATAATATTGAAAATAGGTTCATTAGGTCGCCAAACATAGCATGATTAGGAATCATCTGAAACGGTTTTGCCAAACAGAAATCAACATAAGAATCTACGATAAACGAATATTGTTAATGTTCTTCAAGCAAACAATTAGTGGTTAGAAAAATGCAGATTCTGCTAATAAAGATGAAACTCGAGAACAAGGGAAACGTGAAAAGATGTCGCAAATGACAAAGAAGTATAACATATTGATCTCATTTATTGATGTTGGAAAGAAATGCCGTAACAAGAAAAAAAAATATAAATAAAATAAAAAAAGGTGCAGATATACCGTAGGAGAAGAAAAGCCATATCTTTCCATGAACATATCGTTCTGCTCTCCAAGCAAGTAATTGATAGTCATCTGCAAATTTTAAAAGTGGAGCGTTACATGCAATAGAAAAACAAAAACTGTAATACTCAAAAGCATACAAAAGAACACCCTGAATTTGCACCTATCATGAAAATGATTCAAAATAGTTCTATAAATTTTATATTTATTTCTGATCAGTATATCTAAATACACACGCACACATACACTTTACTATTTGAATTATTTAGGCTTAATTCATCATAATGTTAAAGTTCGCGAACTAATACTACTTATTACATAACAATCTTACTATTCATCCTATACCTTGTTTAACTTAACAGAACATGCAGCGGCTGATTGAAGAATTAGACGGCAGTGATGGTTTTAGTATTGAATTCTATAATACTTATATTAGTTGTTTATAATAACACCAAAAATGTAAAGAGCTAAAACACTATATTTTTCATTTCCCTTTCCATCCCGTAACTCACCTGCTAACTAAGAGAACAGGGCATGAGCTGGCCTTTTGGGAAGAAGAAAGTTTGGTCTGATACGGTAATTTGGATTTTTGTGATTTTCTGGCATATAGATCAAGCTTCAAGGTTGGCCAACATTAGGTAATTAATGAGAAGAAATTATTTTGACATAGAAGAGCATTTTGATGTTATTTTTTATTTGAAATTTGAAATGGTAAGTTAAGAAAATTTATATAATATGTAAATTTTATGTTTCTTAGATTGTATACATGAGCTTGAGGTTTAGAGTGGCCGGTCAAAAAAACTACCCAGTTTTTAGTTTAGAGTTCTTATTAGAGATTTAATCTTCAGTTGAGGAAGCAAATACTTTAGTTTTATGCATACGAATTCTTATAAATAGTTTAGAATTTTATGTAATTATGTACCGTTTAGTTCCTTGTATTACAAAAGTACATGTTTTATGCCCTATCATTTATGATTAAATGATTGCACATGGAGTCTACAGAATTATCAAATTAGTTCCTAGATTCTTTAAATTTGAGCCTATTTTAGCCCATTGTAAGAAAGAGTAGGACTAAATATGTATTTTTATAAACTGTAGGATAAAGAGTCAGCAGACTATTTTGACATTTCTCAATTCTAAACTGTGAAAACTGTGCAAGGTTCGTGTTTTAAGAATTGGTATTCTATGATGTAAAATGCAACGAGCTTAAGAAAAATCATGTAATGTTAGATAGTTTATCAATATTTATGTTATGGAGCAAAAGGTAAACGTGATGGGAGGAAAAAAGAATTCTCAATGTCTAAATAATAATTTGAAGTGAGTTAAATAGTAATAATGTTGGATTTTATCAGTACTCTATTAAACCTGTAACAATAGCCGATGAGTTGGCTGATGTCTTTAGGATGATGATATGATAGTGTAAGACTAATTCAATTGATTACCTTATGATGACAAACGATAAAAGTTTTAAACATGTTTATATCCCTTAAAGTAAATGAAATGGTAGTGTCCATAAATTAACTCGGGTTTACCCTAAACTAAAGCTCAATAACCAACCAAATATATTGATAATTTTGCTCATATACACTCAAAATGGGTAAACTAATCCATCTTTGTAACACGACTCAATTTTCTCAAGAATAAACCGATAATTCATCTTAGAAATTATTCTTGACATCAAAGATCATAAATCTTAGTTCAAGTAAAGGACACATGATCACTCTATAATTTAGGTTTACAGTTTAGGTTAACACCTCAAAACACTCACTAAACAAACCAATTCATGTGACAGTTCTAGAATCACATAAGCATTCAATGAAAAAAAGACATTTTGTAGCTAGTCAAATCGTGTCACTCTTTATAAAGAGTTTGATTAATTGTTCATAGGAATGGCCAATTATCATTCAAGCACAATAACGTAACCCAACAGTGTAACTCTTGTAATTTTTCTAAATCCCGAAACGCGGCCCGCCGGTCGACCGTGGGGTTCGACCCACTGTCTGTGTTTAGTTTAAAATGGGTACCGTGGTTTTGGATAAATGAGCAAAACATGCAATCCAAACAATACCGCGACATTTTCAAAAACGCCCCCGCACTTATAAGTTGCCCCAAACTGGTCCTAAGTTGTTCAAGATCGAATTCTTGTAATCATATCAAATGATAATAATAACTTTATAATAATAATTATTTATTTTATAGTGCATTTGATGCCTAATTCACTTTTAGAAAATGAGTTCTTATCTTGTGTGTTCTGATTAGCTCTACGTGTATCTCTCTCGCCATGCTTTCCCCTCTCGGATTAATTATAGCTTCAAGCATAACAACAATAAATTTTCTCATAATTCTGGGCAGTAAAACCTATGCCCATTTACTTACAAAAAAATAATTAATCATTTTTCTCAAACATACACAGTAATAAATTGCCTGTCTATTCCTAAAATTGTTTTTTATAGCTACAATCCAATCTGACTTGAAAAGATAAAATATTAATCATACTTATAGTACCCCTCAAAATAATTATATTAATATATATCACCCTAACCTACAATGCTTTATGGCAGAGAATGCTGGCCTATTAAAGAGAAGCATAAAGCTAAGTGTTACTGAGATGAAAATGCTTTGGCGGATGAGTGACTTGACACTTAAAGACAAAATGTGAAACGACTGTACCTGTGAAAGGGTTGGTATAGCTCCAGTGTCAGATAAGATTAAAGAGAGTCTTCTTAGATGGTTTGGACACATCAAAACGTTGATCATTTGATGATCCAGTTAGGAGTGTAGATGTTTTAGATTCGACTTATGTTAAGAAAGGTAGAGGTAGACCTAAAAAGACTAGGACATTTTGTATAAAAAAATGATCTTAATTTATTAGAATTAAATAAAAAAATACGAAACTCAATAGGACACAATAGAGAAAAATGATTCATGTAGCTGAACCCACTTAGTGGGTTAAAGGCTTGTTGATGTTGTTGTTGTTGCTGTGCCCTAACCCTACTTAACTCAATAAACTTATCTTTCAACTCCCTATCCAAAATTACCTAAACCTCCATTTTATTATAAACATTTTTAGCATTCAATAACTAATAATCTTCCCCAAATATCCTCAGAGCTTTGCAAACAAGAAATATTTATTCCTCCAGTCTTTCTTTATCAACTTTGCTTTTCAAAATCCTCAAATTTGACATAGCAAATCCAATAATTTTAGGCCTAATCAATAATTCCTCACTTTTATAGTGCAATTTTCTTATAAAAGAGTTAAGTATTGGCAATTCACTTGTGGGAAACATCATAGTTAATCCTTGCTTATTTTTCATCAAAATTTATTAAATGGTGCCATGTCACTTGCAAGAAACTACTCAATCAACCCTTGCCCACTCATCATCACAACCGGGTTAGGCTACGTATAGTCACTTAGAATAACATCATGGTAAACACGTAGCTTACTTCTCACCACAAAAGGCAGAGTTTAAAGTAAGAACAAGAAGTTGAGTCATAACAAATCTTGTGATGAAAGCAATGATAAACTTTCCCATTCTGACTGAATATATTGCCTGATGAAATCCCTTTAACTACATATAGAACATGTTACGAGGCTAACCCGAAAAATAAAAATTAAATAATAAATAAAAATAAATAAATAAAGGGTACCTCATCTCCTTTCCTGATGCGCTGCCCTGCATTTATCATTACTTCAAGCATACGATCCTTAAAACGCCAATGAAAGAAACAGTTTGGCTGAAACGAGTGATTCAACATATCTACAATAAAAAATAGAGCAAAAAGTTCAAATAACAAAAAACACGCAAAAAGAAGGATTTAGATTCAAGCAAACCAAAATTTTTAAGTTAAAAATCTGCAATGATCCTACGAACTTATAAAAATAAAGGGCATACATATCACTCAATTCCTATATATTTACATATCTAACACAAAAACTTTACTTTTTTACATCAATGCCACACAAATCTTTCATATCACAACAAAAAATACCATCATTTTAACTTTTAAAAAGTGAAATACACCTTTTTATGCATAGGTAAGGTGGCATGTATGTAAAAATTGAAGTTTCGGTGTTAAATATGTAAACGGTGTTAAATATGTAAATAAAATACATAGGAATTCAATGGTAAAGTAAATTGTCCTAAAAACAATTGTGAAAATGATACATTACCTTCTAAGAAATAACATCCTCACCATCATCATTATCCTAATCCTAACACTAATAAACAGCAGTGCCAATGATCAAGTAAAATAAAGTGTTCAACCCAAGTTTATAGAAACTAGAAAGAACTCGGCAGTCAAATGTGAACAGAGAAACTTGCGTATAAACACCTGAGTCCAAAGCAAAACAAAACCTGAAGAAATGAAAATTTTCTGCAAAATGGGCTAATGAGATGCAAACTCTTAAAGAAAATGCAGATCTAGCAGGAATACTGACAAAGGTACATTTTTGAAATAATTGGCATATTCATGCAGAAGTAAAGGTGCAATAGGAAAGTACATGATACTTAATTTTCTGCAAAATGGTCTAATGAGACGCAAAGTCTTAGAGCAAAGCAGATCTAGCAGGAATATTGACAATGGTACATTTTTGAAATAATTGGCATCTTCATGCAGAAGTAAAGGTGCAATAGGAAAGAACATGATACAACAGTCAACGGGAGCAGTTTGCATGAAATATCTTGTGCGATAAATACCAGATTAAACAAAAAAGAAATTTACATACATACCACACAATTCTTATGCACTGACAAATCTAACAACTAAAATTTGATACTTAAATTTATAACACTTCAGTATTAAAACCTATGCATGAAAAGGTATATTTCACATTTAAAAAGTTAGTGATAGTGGTATTTTAAATGTGATATCAAAGATTTGAGTGTTATGCATGTATGTATGAAAGTTTAGGTGGTAAAAATGAAACTAAATAAGAATGTGGTATGTATGTAAATGTCCCTAAGAAAAAACAAGTATGTAACAGACTATTTTTTAACTGAAAACTAATGTTACAAAGGGAACCACACAGAAATTAATGAATAAATAGCCATCAATTAATTTACATAGCAAACAGTGGAAGTGCAAATAAATTGGGAAGAACTTACCAGCATAAGGAACGAGCATGTTTGTACTCTGCACAAGTGCACCAATTCTTATTTTCATGGAAATAGAGCGTGACTGAGCAATACTTAATGCCCAAAGAAATCTTTCAGGGTCTCTGGATAGGCGCTTTATCTTTAATGGAGCAGCATAATGCTAGCGGAGATGCAAGAAGAAACTGACAGGTTTAATAAGCAATTAAGAAATATACTACTAAGAAAAACATAAATGTGTGTATGTGTATGTATATATATGAATGTATACATACTACTCAACCTTCTTCAAATGGCATCATACCCAATTCTTTTCCCAAAAGTCTATCGCCCGTTTATGCTGTTGTTCCATTTTGGAAGCGAGTACCGGATCCTGTAGCTCCAGAAGATCTTCCTAGACAATACAAAGTTTTGATTATGCATTGAATTCTATTTGAAATGATAGATTGGGAATGTCATAAACAAAGGCCAAAACAACCCCTAAATAAGATTATTTGCTCACCTGGGAAAAAAAAATCTACCTCCAACAAAAATAATTATTATAAAAATGGATGATACTTACACGTAGCTAATGTTATACTGGAGAGCATTTTCTGTAATGAAATTATCAAGCGTCAATTATGGAGTAAAATTTATGAGTTGCTCAATGATTACTTAATACCTTAAACTGAGAAATAAATGTTTGACTTAATTTCTAATAAAAATTACTATGGAATATTATCAAAATATGCAAAATTTGTTCAGCATTTTGTATTCATAGATCATAATAAAATACAAGTCATTGTTTTGAATTACGCATTATCTTTTTTTAATATAATTTTATTTATATAATAAATTTGCCCACCCTTAAAATAAAAGTTGGTTTCATCCCTGGTCATAAAGAGTAAAATATGTTAGGAAATGCAACGTTGACTCAGGAAAAGGAGTTATGAGACTAAATATCATTAGTCAATTAAATTCTATTAGAAATGATTTCATGTCTATCAAGCATTCATGTTGTGCTGAAAACAAACCTTCTCAGCTAGAAGCAAACTAGTGCATTCATCTGCACTAGGTAAAAAGTCGCCATAAAGCTGCCAAAAGTTTCCTTCCACATCAAAAGCAAACAACAGTAGACAGGCTAGCCTCAGATCCCAGTCTGTCTGAAGTGTAAAAAAATAAAATATAAAAAAAAATAACAGGAGAAATATAAATATTTGCCATTCATTTTAAAAGGAAGCTGACTTTAGAAAGAAGCCATGCAAAAACAACATAAATTGAAGGAAATAGCAGAGTTTTGGACGAGGGTGTGAGAAGGGCGCGGGAGTGCTCACCCAAGTTTTAGTGTCTGTACCGACCGGTCCGGCAAGGTGAGAGCCAATTGGCTCCTCCTCTTAGGTATAGCGCGTCCTTTCAGTGGGTCCATTCCTAACTATCTAGGCATATGTACTTGCTCCGTGAGCTTAGAGTTTTCAGTTTTTTTTATGCTCTATCAGAATAGCTGTCGACATCTCATGTGTTCCCTCCTAGGGCTATATCCAAGGACGAGTGATGCCCCAGTTTTATCTCACTTCAAGGTGGTGATTATACTCGACTTGTCCGTCTTCCGTTACCGTCACCTCTTCTCTTTGCTGCAAGGATCCCCGGACAGCTCTCATTGCTGTCTTCTGCAATCGCTCCCTTCTATCCCTGTCGCAACCACCTTCCCTGCCGCCTGCTGCTTTCCCCCACCTCTAGTCAACCCTCCTTCCACCTACAACTTCCAGCAGCCAACCATCCACATCCCTACCGCAGCCACGCTTGCTAACGGCTACCCTCCCACTGCACCCTATTCCACCACCTTCCAAGCTATCCCAGCCTCATTGCTGGCTGCTACTGTCCCATTGGAGGCAACCCGCCTCCAGCCATCCTTCAACTCCGAGTCAACCTCCCAACCTACTACCCCTCCTCCCCAGCCTACTCTCCACCATTCAGCCTTCCTGCTCAGCCGCCACCATCTCACTGCAACCCACTTTCCAAGCCACATAACCGACCGCCACCCTGTGGAATACAATCCTAATTAAGTTGGTTATTTCTCTTTTTCTATGTATTGATTGTAACCGCCTATTGACCTTTTCACCAATAATATTTGCTTCTTCATCGTTCTTTGGGTTAAATCCAATATCAGTATTACTTAAACTTGTGCTGAATCTAAATTTTTTATAGAAGTCTTTTGTTTTGGTCAGGATTATCAATGTAAACATATCAAAAGAACGAGGAAAAAGACGCAACAATCCAAACTAGCTTTCAGAAAGTTTAAAGGGGCATTTACTTACACACCACATAATTCTCATGTATTTACATATCTAACAATTAAACTTTCATACTTACATGCACACCACTCAAATCTTTAACATCACATCAAAAATACCACCATTACTACCTTTTTAAAAGTAAAATACACCTTTTCAAGCATATGTTTATGAAACCAAGGTGTTATAAGTGTAAATATCAAACAGTGGGAGTTTGGTATGTAAATACATGAGAATTGTGTGGTATGCATAAATTTCCCAAGTTTAAAATGCACTTGCTAATAGCACAAAGCAATAGATTTAAGTAATCTATGCCTGCATGGCGATAATGTATGAAATAAAGTCCAAGATTCAGGAAGTAGTGCGATAGTTGAGATATTATCAACAAAATATACACAGCAAGTTTGCTGGTGAAAAAACAAGGAAAAAAAGAATTATGATCTTTTAGAAAGAAGACTGGCAAAAGTTCCTTTACCCCTGGGTCTGTGGAGTTTATAATATCAAATATAGGATGACCAATAGGCACAATATCTGGATTAAACATCCATGGATGCTTTTGACTTATTGTCAGCATCAACTCTAGAGGAATTTCCATAATCATCTGCAAAAGAAATCAATCCATACATGAAACCATTAGAAAGATCAATGAAAAGAGTAGACTAAAATTCAGATATAGGATGACAGATTAGCATACAGGAATAATTTTTCATGTGATTTTTTATATGAATGACAGGGAAATCTACGGATGAACCAAACCAATAACAATGATTTAATGGGGAAATTTAATACGTTGCACACAATTCTTATGTATTTACATATCTCCCACCTAAACCTTCATATTTACAACATAGCACTTTGGTGCTTTAAGCCTATGCATGAAACTGTGAATTTCACTTTTAAAAAGTGGTAATAGTGATAATTTTTATGTTAAATTAAAGATTTTAGTGCTGCGTGTGTAAATATGAAAGTTTAGGAGTGAGATATGTAAATACATAAAAATTGTATGCTATTTATGTAAATGCCCGTAATTTAATATAAGAAACTTCAAGTCTATGGAAAAGAAGTTGGCTGAACAAAATTAAATTATTGAATGAAATACATAGAGAAAGATGCTTCATGACCAAATTAAGGTGTATAATTTGGAATTTTAAACTTCCTAGAATATGTTGATCGACTAATGATGCTATAAATGCGCATAATTTAGCTGCTGCCCGATGGTGTATTCAAGGCTCCATTTACTGTGTGTCAATTCAGAAAAGAGTAAAAAAATATTGAAAACAACCACTAATTAGTTTCCTAAGGCTATGTAGATGATGAATTGATTTGATGCTAATTTGATGATAAGCCCTGACTATATTCACCTTCCTTGATCTTTTGAATGCCTATGATTTTCATAAATATTTGAACTTCAACAAACAAAATAAATAATACTTGGTGAAATAATGCCAATTTTGATTTCATTGATGACTAATAATAGGATTATATATTCAAATCATCAGCACCAGACATACAATGAATTTGACGCCATTAAAGCTAGACCTCCAGTATACGTTTTCGAGGTCTAACAAACCCTTAAACATTAGCTTTTACCATCCAGAATCGGAGGCAGATAACATAATATTATACGCAATCATGGCAGATGAAATTAAAAAAAAACAAACTGTAAACCGCACTCTTGCTCTGCGCAGAGGCTCTACGTCTCGAGAAGCGTACACACCGAACCCATTCGGCCCTTCCATGAAATCGATCCCATATGCCCGAACACACCGCGCGTACCCTATCTTGTAGAAATCTGGATCCGCGGGTTCCAACTGACAAACAAAACATTGAAACAATATGAAATTCTCGGGAAAATGTAGGGAACAGGGTTTGGATCGATGAAATAAGACAAACTCACATCTGAAGGAATCGGCGATTCATCAGCCCGCGGAGGCTCAAACAGCTTGAACGGAGGCAGCAAGGTGGAAGCACTGACCGGGGGTATTTCCGTCCTGCTGATCTTAACTGGAGGAGAATAGCGAGTAGGGTTCTGAGTTCTTGGCTGCGAGAGGGGCATAGAATGAGTAGATAAACAAGTGTGAGGAGGAAGCTTGCATGCGCATAGGTATTGAATCTACCTTTGGGCTGGAGAAGATAAGAGAGGAGTGGAGAGGAAGCGCGAGGGAAGAAGCCATGGGACAGCAAAACGTTATCCGACTTCAGTTGAATTTTTTCTGTTTATATATATATATATTATATATATATATATATATATATATATATATATATATATATATATATGCACATTTTATCTATGTATGAAAAAATATATTTAATTTTTCGAAAAAAGTTAAAAATTTGGCACTCTAATGTATTATTAATATTTCAATTTGTTTTAACTTCTTACAACTTCATAGCATCCCTTATTCAAACTCCTAGGAATTTGTATATAAAACCTTTAAGTTTTTATATTTATGTAACATCACAACCCTTACACCATATAAAAATATAATTAAAACTAACATATAAAAAATTATTTGCATACCACCAAATTCTCATACATTTACATACTTAGTATTTTTGTATTACTCATATAACAATTAAGCGAAAAAATAATATCATAAAAAAGTATAATTTATTTTAAATAATTTAATATTAATAATATTTTTTCCCCTTAGCTTAGAGATTTATTATCATGTTAATATATTCAAAATATTGAATATTTCATTTTAACAGTCAAAATTTTAAATTTCACATTTTAAAATTTTTTATTATTACAATCAACCTCCTTTACCGACTAATGAAAATTTTAAATGAAAATTTGGATAGTTAAAATATTATATTTAAAATCTTTAAGGACTGAAGTGTTATATTTAAAATTTACATGTTAAAAATGAAATATTCAATATTTATATAAAAGCCCCTAAAAAATAGATTTTAGATCTATAAATGTATAAGAACTTCATGCCGTATGTAACCCCACAATTTAATTTATCCGATAAACAAAACACATAATTATTCCTTCACGCATCATCGGTAGTTTACAAAGAGATTACAAGGGGTTACAGTGGGATATAACAAGATATAACCCCTTACCTCTTAATAACGGAAAAAATTTGCTTGCGATAGACTTACGCAGCGTTACGTACGGTATTGAGGTTATACCGATGGTACAAGGGGTTATATCCGACGTGTAACCCTATGTAAACTCTCTGTAACATTCTGTAACTTATCTGTCACCTATTAATAAATTCTAATATATAATAACAGAAATCCAAAACTTATTTTATATTATAGATAAATTATAAAAGATTACATAGAGGTTACAAGAAACTATATCATGGATGTAATCCCTTAATCAAATTATACTTCTTAATAAACCCGAAAGTAGGCAAATATTTTCCTGTGCAAAACCCACGAAAATCTCTCCACTGCCAAAGAAGAAAAAAAAAAAAAATGCGATCTTTGGTGCGATCGCGATCTCTCTCGCCATGCCTGTCTACTTTCTTCACGAAACTCTCCTACCTTCTCCTCCCCACCACCTTCTCCACCACGACATCCTCTCCTCTTCCTCCTTCCCCTCCCGAATCCAACACTATCCTGTCCGATCAGGAGCTCTCCGACATCCACCACCTCCTCCCCGCTCTCTGCGACGCCGGTCACCCCCTGGAGGCCGTTCGCCTCCTCGATGCCGCTTTACTCGCCAACCCTCCACTCTCATCCCTCCCCCTTCCAGAGCTCGCCGACCGCCTCTCCAACCTTCCCGACATGTCCGCTTGCATGGCGCTACTCACCTCTCTCCGCTTCCACCCACACCGCCCTTCTCCTCTCCCATTCTGTGCCCTCTTCATCTCCTCCTATTTCCGTCGCCAACGCCTTCGAGAGGCCGCTAAGGTCTTTGCCTGGCTTTGTCGGGCAGATTCCCCTTGCAGACCAGATACGGAGGTTTGTCGAATAGCTGTTCGGGGTTTTTGCGAGGGAGGAAGGGCGATTGAGGCGGTTAGGGTTGTGAGAGAGATGGCGAGAGAAGGGGTGTTGCCAACGGAGGAAATTAGGATTTTGTTGTGTCTGGCGTTGTTGAGGGAGGCGAGGGTTCAGGAGGGGTTGAATTTTGATGATGCAGTAAGGAAGGTTGGGGAGGGAAAAAACAATAATGGAGATGGGATTGCTGGGATTACAGAATTGCTTGATCGGATGATTAAGGATTGGGAGGATTAGCGCTTCATTAAGGTAAATTTTTCTTGTTTTGATTGATTTGGCTGTTGTTAGGATTGGGTTCTAGTAATCAAATATTAGATTTAATCATAGTTTATTTAACCAAATTGAGCTTATCATGGCATGATTACATCTTGTTTAGCTGACATATAATTGTATTTAATCACATTTGAATTAATGGGAAAAAAAAACATTTGATTTGAATGTAAACTGGTTTGATTTCATATTATTTCACTTCAAGCATGTAAAATCTTATGGCTATTATCAATGGAAATAATTTAACAAGCATATATGATATTACCGAAGATAAAGATTGATGCTCGGAAACTTTACATACCTAGCACACAATTCTTATTTATTTACGTATCTCACACTTAAATATTCATATTTACACACACAACACTTTGGTGCTTTAAACCTATGCATGAAAATGTGTATTTCACATTTTAAAAAGTCGCAATAGTACTATTTTTTATTTGATTTTTAAGATTTGAGGGATATGTTTGTAAATATGAAAGTTTTGGTATGGATATGTAAATATGTAATGTAATATTAAAGATTTGAGGGCTATGATATTATTGAAAACAGTATAAAGCATTGATATTTGCCACTAAGTGGGGTCGGCTACATGAATTGTTTTTCTCCATTGAGTCCTATTGAGTGTCATTTTTTCATTTAATTCTAATAGATTAAGATTATTTTTAACACAACATACCGAAGTCGTTTTAGGGCTACCTCCACCTTTCTTAACATAAGTTGAACCTAAAACAACTAATCTCCAACCTGATCATCAAATGGTCAACATTTAATGCGACCAAACCATCTATGATGACTCTCGCTAATCTTGTTTGCCATCGAAGCTACACCAACCTTTTACGAATGCATTCATTTCGCATTTTGTCTCTAAGTCTCCATCACTCAACCACTTAAACATTCTCTTCTCAACAAAACTTAACTTAGTTTTATGCTTCTCTTTTATAGGCCAACAATCTACACCATAAAGCATTGTAGGTTTCACCATCATCTTATAAAATTTTCTTTTAAGTCTAAGCGATAGTTTTCTATCACACAATAGGCCAAATTCATTCCTCCACTCCAACCATCCAACTTGAATTTTACTAATAACATCCCCATCTATATCACCATTACATTGAACAAAACGGCAAAAAAAAAAAAAAAAAAAAAAGTCATAAACTAAAAAAGCGAACAATATTAATTACATAAAAAAAAAGAATCCCGGCTTGAGATTGGAGTATATTCATGTGTCTTGGGCCTCAAATACTTGTACTTATTTCAAGTGTAATAAAAAGAAGGAAATAGAATGATGATTAAAGCCAAAATTTTTGCAAGAAAATCAGAATAAAATTGACACAAATAGGCAATATTATGTATTACTTATAATCACGATGCAATTACTTAGTGATTTCGTCTTTATGCTCAATCACTGTCTTTAATTCTTTCCCACAAAACGATTGACATCCATGTTAATATTTTCATCAAGTTGCTGTCGTACTACATGCTCTTGCAGTTGGTGTACAAAATTTACATCATCATCACGTTCCTCAAACCTAGGATCAATGTGCGATATGGATTTCAAAATGTATATTTATGTGGTGATATTTTGGCAAAAATAATGACATTTCTTGCTAGCATAATTTGTTATGTCCCTTCAATTATCCCTTTTCTTTCATATAATAAATGTAGGTTTGATCACACTTTGATTTGACTGACTTATTGTGCAAAATTTTGTTTATGATATATCTAAATAAGGTTTAAGTGACCCCCTTTATATACTAACATTATTTATGTGAAACTTTCTCGAATTGGTAAATGATAACATCCAAACATATTATAAATAAAACTATAGAAATATAATATTTTTTTCAATCTATCTAACATACTGGATGCATACATAGAAATATTGTGTCCATATTCGTAATAACATGTTGGAAAATGCAAGCTTCATTTGTTCTGCTCTTCCATCTCGGAACAACTAGTTTGAAGCACATGTTGAAGTTGCATGCAAACATTACTTTTTTTGAATTGGGAAATGATGTTGTCTAATGTATTCAACTTGTTTTTCAACAATAATGTGGGCATCATCCATGCGCCATAACTTGCCCTCATACAATCCTTCAAGCTAACATTTAATGGTCTTCACGGAGAAATCTTTGATGGGCTGTCGCAAAATTGTTTATTAGGTAGATGGGCTGTCGCAAAATTGTTTATTAGGTAGGGTTATAACATCAATTTCTAAGCAAACTAATATTTCATGAGCATTAGACAAATATATCTTAATTATCTCTATAGAGTTTTAAAACTCGATTTTCATAGGTAGCTCTTATGGACTCATTATGTGTCATGTTGTATAAGGTGATGATTATCACTTCTTTAGTAGTAATTCTCCCTGAACAAAGAAATTTGTAATTTGATTTAAGCAATCTGAGTAAATCCATAGAAAAAATTATTTTGATATTCTTAATACTTTAAAAAAGCTCTTTCTTGATTAATTTGGAACAGGTCTAGTAAATCAAATTATTGATCTTAGGTAGTATATAAATAAGAGAAAAAAAAATAATAGGATTTCTTGATAATAGCTCACCTACTTATCTCCAATATTAGTTGATACATTGCATGGCCTTTTGTTGAAGTATAAAACACAATAAGCATTGACCAAGATTATTGCTATTGATATATTATTAAATTGACAAGACTCACTTGATCAATAATTGGCTCCATTTCCATTTCAGAATCATCATTATAATCCTTGGTCATTTTCAAATTGCTATAATATAAATGAGACGATAAAAAAATTCATTCAATTGGAATTAAATATAAAATATAAATGTTCATAAAGATAAAACAAAGGAGCATTTACATACATAACACAATTTTTATGTGTTTACATATCTTACACGTGAACTTTTATATTTGGACACATATCACTAAAATCCTTCATATCACATAAAAATAGAACACTATTACCACTTTTTAAAAGTGGAAACCACCTTTTCATGCACAGGCTTAAAGCACCAAAATGCTATGTATGTATATATCGAAGTCTAGGTGTGAGATATGTAAATACATAAGAATTGTGTGCTGCTTATTTAAATTTCCCTATGAACTATTACATAATTTCATGAGAGTTCAATGCATACAATACAAATAAGGAAATGACAAAATTCTAGATACCCTAGAATCTAGCCCTAAGATTTTCCTATTTTGACTCTCTTAGAGGACTAGATTGGGACCCAAACCCCTTATAAACTCAAGTCATTTCTTCACTCCTTGCAGTTTCATATGTACAGTTTCAAATCCTCAATATTTGATTGGGTCGATTGAAAAAACCGACATATTGAAACTCAAATTAAGCTCCTATAGAAATTTGAAAGACATAGGTGGATCCCGTGACGTACGTGACATTTGACTTGCCACTGCGAGCTATGTGTTTGACTATGGTTGTCATTTAGGTGAGGACCGGTCATCAATTCGCTCGTTAAACGACTCCGATCAGGTCAAAATAATTTCATTTGACGCGCCGTACGTGAATTGAAGTTAACTTGGCGCGATCGTCGACGAATTTGTCTGAATGATTCCGGACGATGAATCGCGTTCAAACAAATAAATAATAATAATATTACTATTATTATTTTTTAAAATAAAAAAAGTTTTTTTTTTCTCTAAACCCTCGGGCACTATTCCCCTTCCCTGCCCGCGCCTGTATTTTTCTTTTGCCCTAGCCGAAGATCCTTCCCTCCTCTCTTGACCGAATCTTGGAGATCCCTTGCCGGTCTTCCTGTCATCTCCTCGATTTCAGAGCTCTCGTCGCCGATAGCTTCTCCGGTAGCCCATTTATAACAGTTTTTCCCGCTCGAATGGATCTGGTAACCCCTATTTTGAATCTTGATGAATTTCTTTGCCCTTCGAGGTGTTTCTCGTTACCTCCCTTTTTTTTACCGTCAATGAGCCCCGACCCTCTCGATGGCTCTAAATACCCCATGGGAGGGGAAGATTTGTGCGATTTTTTTCCTTTGGAGATTTTGGAGAAACACAGTGTTGATAGCTCTTTCTCTGTTGAAAGTTTCTGTTCCAGGATTTTCTTACTTTTCTCGTTCTGGTATTAGCAAGGAGTTAAGGTTAGGCTTTATTTATTTCGAGAATGCTGTTTAATCTCTGAATTAGTTGTCTATGCGATAATCTCTTCTGAATTATGAAATGGATAGATCAAATGAAATTGAGATATTAGTTTGATTATCTCTTTGGCGGAGAAGTAAAACTTTCTTATGACATCTATTTGGATTTTTTTTTAAACTTACAGCTCTCCTTGTTGCATGGGTTTTTGGAAACTTATAAATTGTTTAGCCTCTGAACCAGAGTTTCTTTTGCTAGAAAGACATATTGAGATCTTAAGAAATATTTGAATTCTTTTAATTATTGTTTTCTCATTGCATTACTTTAGCATGGGGACCCTTGGATTTATTTGATTCATAGGGGATTCTGTTTCAAGCTCCTTGGTTGGGCATTCGGTTTTACTTCTTCTTGGTAGTTCGGCTTAGCCCTTATGCTGGTATTTAAATTTCCCTATGAACTATTACATAATTTCATGAGAGTTCAATGCATACAATACAAATAAGGAAATGACAAAATAGAAAGAATCACATAATAAATTGATCATTCATAACACTTAAAACAAAATTTTTATCACTTGAATAATTTTATGCAAAAAGAGTTCAATGTAGATCTTATCGATAGATTGTCGGTAAGTAGTGCTCTCCATGAATAGCCTTCATTTATAATCATTAGATACACCTCTAACCATATCAAATAGGGGAATCCGTCGGTCATCATGCAAACTTGCAGATCAAACGGAAGTCATTTATTTCCATAGTTTATTTAATTGAGCTTATTATCAAGTAGTGTATTACCGTTCAGGGTGGTACATTACTCGTGGTTAGCTCAATTATCCAAACTGTAGGAATCAATGGGATCAGTTTGACCCCATTTTCTTTAAATTAAAATACATAATTTCTAAACACTATATTACGCTAAATTAAACCACACTCAGCCATATGGCGACCGACATAAATATCCTTGCCTTTGTCTTAATTCAAAGGGTATTACTCTAAAGCTAAGAACTCAAAACATTCTCTTAGTTGTTATTGTACAAGAAAACAACCTATCAAAATTTTCTTTTGGTTATCTTGTATACTATGAGGCTTTTCATCTTAGTTTTTTTTAATATCATGAAATGAATCTCCTTGTCTTTCTCTTAATTCAATGGGTATTACTCTAAAGCAAATCTATGTTGGAAAGATGAATATTGATTAAATTTTATTAAACTATTGATTACCACATTGTTTATTAACTTAATTGTGGGTGTTTATACCATTTTTAAACAGAATCTTCACAAACAAGGCTCGTGGGTTGAACTAAGCTGCATAAATGTTGATTATACTGAATGCGTACTATTTGGTACATAAAATTAATCCGATCTGTATTCTCTAATAAATCAAGCATTTCTAATAATAGAGAATCATGAAATGAATATCCTTGCCTTTGTCTTAATTCAAATCCTATCAAGTTTTTCTTTTGGTTATCTTGTATACTATGAGGCTTTTCATCTTAGTTTTTTTAATATCATGAAATGAATCTCCTTGTCTTTCTCTTAATTCAATGGGTACTACTCTAAAGCTAATCTATGTTGGAAAGATGAATATTGATTAAATTTTATTAAACTATTGATTACCACATTGTTTATTAACTTAATTGTGGGTGTTTATACCATTTTTAAACAGAGTCTTGGCAAACAAGGCTCATGGGTTGAACTAAGCTGCATAAATCTTGATTATACTGAATGCGCATTATTCGGTACATAAAATTAATCCAATCTATATTCTCTAATAAATCAAGCATTTCTAATAATAGAGATAACTAACCATAAAATACACTTTTAGCCGGCATACATTGATTACAGCTGTTTTTGGGGAATGTTTTTTAGATTACTGAGGTGCTCTTTTGGGATGGATTTAAAGCTTATGAAGAAATCTAAATTGAAACCTGAAATCTCTTTAAATATTTTAATACTAAAAATTCTCATAATTTCTCCTTGCATAATCTTTATTTCGCAAAATTCATAAAGAGTGTGCAATTCTTCGTTAAGTGTTAAATATTTATCAAAGCTTGAGAGACAAACATGCACATCATATTGCAATTTTTGTTTATTTATGATACACACACAGAGTATTTTCAGTTTTGTTCTTTTACTATTTCTTGCTCTAGTTCTTGTAAAAAAAACTTTGAAGACGTGATTTTTGTTTTGCACATTTTGGTGTACTTGAATGTGTTTATGATGGTTTCCCTTAATGGGAGATAATGTGATCGAGGCTTGCTATTCGTCCGATCAATCGTTCTTTTTCCTTTGCTTTTTGTGTAGAAGTCTTCTTTAGGACAATCTTTATCTTGATTTGGTTCAATGCCAACATAGGGATATAATTATCTTGTTTGGTTGAGGAAGCACATTTTTTTGGGTTTAAATGCACGTTGAACGATCGCAAAATTTATTAAGTTTATGAAAGGTCTGAGTGGTGTTCTTTAAGTGTTTTGCTCTTTACATGATCATCAATGTAAATCTTTATTTATTTTTGAAGCTGAAAACATTGCTTATATTTGCCATCCTGTGAACGGCACCGGCCTTGTAGAACAAGTTACCTAATTGGTGCTTAAGGCTTTTCCATTGCTGGGTAAGTTCACAATGAAGTTCCCAACTGTCGAATCAACTAAGGTGTGCTTGCGGGTTGGGATAGCCATACATCCATATCATTTTGATGCTTTAAACATATGTATGAAAATGTGTAATTCAGTTTTTAAAGATGATAATAGTATTGTTTTTTATGTGATATTAGAGATTTGAGTGTTATGTGTGTAAATGTTAAAATTTAGATGTGAGATATATGTAAATACATAAGAATTGTGTGATATGTATGTAAATGCCTTGAATTTTTAAGAATGAATTGATTTGCGTAGTTTGCATATGATTATATCAGATGCTGTTACTGCTGCCACACCTCATAATGCTTTGGATTGATCACATTTTGTACAGTTGATTGCCATTGTTTGGCATAGGTGATTCGACGATATTACGCTAGTATATTTTGGATTGAACGAGGTTGCTCGTGACCCTCATGACTCCTTAGAGGGGCAGAGAACTTGATTGCGAAATGATATGTTGAAACCACTGCTCAGAAAACATTCAAAAGAGGTACTTTACAGGTTGATGGCTTCGTTTGAGGAGGTGGTGAAGTCCTGTTCGGTTGGAGCGAACGTCCGTCTCTACAAAAAAGTTTCATTTGGGAAAATAGCAGGAGAGGAACGTCTCCCGAAGTTCTTTCAACAGAAATGGCAAATTTTTGCCCTTTCAGATCGCTGCTCGTCTCCTTCAGTTCGACGAATGCAATTGTTAAAAGAAATTTGGTGAATGTCCCATCTGTTTCAAACGAAGCCTTAGTTTCTTAAACTAATGGTAGGGATTGTCCCCTTAAAGTACTATTAATGTGACCGTAAACCTCTTTAGTGTTCAGATGTCACCTGAGAACCTAAGTAGCCAGCCATTCAAGACCCTAAGATTCTTCATGTGGTCTCTTAGTTGTTCCAATGCATGGCAGAAGTAGGTGACAGTTTAACTTCTGAAATTAATGGGGATTTCTTGAATGTAAAATTGAAATTTGGGGGTTAGATATGTAAATAGATATAAATCTTCCAAAAAAAAAAAAAAAAACTTATTGTCACTTTATTGCTTAATTATTTTATTTTCTTATAGGCTCATTCTGATTCAATAGAATGTTATAATTATGTCAGATTCATTATTAATACACTCATTCAACATAGTTTTATCAAATGATCAAGCATTTTATTGATAACATAACACATTATAACAAAAAGGGGTATTTACATACATACCGAATAATTCTCATGTACTTACCTATCTAACACCCTAAGCATTCATATTTACACCAATATATTACAACTGTTAATGTGAAATGTTGGGTATTAGATATGTAAATACATTAGAATAGAGTGGTCTGTATGTAAATGTCCCTAACCAAAGAAAAAAAAAAGACAGCATCAAATAGTGCCTTAAGAGTGCACTTGTTGAGAAAGCTGTGAATGTCTGGAAACCGCAGGAGTAAATTTTTTTCTTACATTTGGTTCACATATTCTGTTTTGAGGTACAATATCATGTGCTGTACATATTTATTATTTATTTAGCACTCTTCCCCTCTGTTAATCCCGTTAATGTTTTTCTGTGTAGTTCATCAATGATGAATAAGATCTCTCTAGGGCAAGGCCGTCGATGCGACTGGCGACGTGTGGAAGTTTTGAAATCCCTGATGAAGAACAAAAAAAAAAAAATTTGAGATGTTATCTCGCCATTTTCGGGACCACGGAAGCAAGTTTGTAACCCTTGATTGATCAAGAAGAGTTGAGGAAGTTGCAATGCAGGGAGAAGGGCAGAGGGGAAGTTGATGGGACAATGATATTTTTGTTGTTAATTAAAGCAAATTGAATGCTATGTGCGTTTCTGTTTTGTTTATTAGAACTTTAGTGTGGCCTTGTGGGTCCAAAGGCAGCTTCTTTGACTTGGGGCCTAGGACTAGTGTCTTGTGTTGTGTAAAGCTATTGAGAATTTTCTAATAAATTGGATAATTTATAAAAATGGGCATGATAATTTGGAGAGTTAGATGATGGACCACGAATTTTGCCACCAAGGACAAAGTATGAGGGCTTAATAATTTGGCGAGAGCATTGTTAGAAATTGCAATAATAGAGCTAACTTAGTATAAAACATGGCTATGATGTGAATAAGGTGTTGTAGTTAAGAATGTAGTATGAAAACATGCAGTAGGAATAGAAAAGACATCAATTAAAATGGGTGAGATTTGAGTAACATGCTTGTATTTGGTGAGGAGTCCAACAAACAAGTCATCATGATTGAAAGAAAACTTGGATGATGGACCTGAATAGATCTAGACTGCAAAAACAAGGTGGTCGGATCTAGATGGGTTAAGGCAAAGACAACCAAATATGTGTAAGAGCATATACGAGAAGTGTGGGTTGGAGGTGTTCATTAGATCGATGAGAGTTGAGGTCTTGGCATGCATGTTAGGGTTGGCGATGATGTGGGATAGAGTTAGATATGGTCAGCATGGCCTAGAGGATGCTAACAATGGAAATGGGCTCGATGAGGGACTAAGGGGTAGCATCTTAGATTAGTGCAATGGGATCACAAGTAGTGTGTGCGTATGTGATGCTAAAGCTTTGTGTATAAAGAGAAATATCACACGCAAAGAAACATGACAAAAGTTATTAGAGGGCCACTAAAAAATGAGCCTAGAAAGCATATAAATACAATATAATCTATACTAAGGAAGAACAAGATCTATTATTGCAGTCTAACAAGTCTTAATAAATAAGCTTTTAAAAGCCACAACATATGTAACATTGCATAATCAATTAAATACTTGGGAAATAATGTGTATATTTACTTTTTTTCTTACCCCCATGATATTACTTATGATCATCCCTTTGCATTACCAATTTCTTATTGGAAGTAGTTCTCCCGCCCTCTTACATTTTAAAAATAATGTGGATATTTACTTTTTTTGACCCCCGTGATATTACTTATGATCATCCTTTTGCATTACCAATTTTTTATTGGAAGTAGTTCTCCCGCCCTCTTACATTTTAACAAATCAAGAAACTTTTTATGTCAATCTTACTACTTTGGTTCATAATATCCAAGAAGACTCAAATCTATTCACAACAAAATAGAACACCAACACAAGTCATCTTGGCATAATTAAGGGCAAATGTTCTCAATTTGCATGTTCATTTATTAGATCTAATGAAAATGCTCCATGAGAATTCTAATTTTTACTTACGTGATATAGGCAGGCTGCATCCGAACAGAGGCAGAATTAAGAAAAGGTTTGTATGAAGTGCTCTAGAAATGTTGAATCTTTTTCCAAGTCTCTTAAATTGTATGATACATCTAAGTATAAGAAAATATAGTATGGCCAAATTTGCCCTCTTTGTCATCTTATGATTGATTTGATGACCTATTTTTATAATTATATTTTTAATTAATGATAATTCTTGTGTTTTTTTAATAGTTATGCAATTCAAAAGGAGAAATAAGAAGACATTTTCGTCCTAAAGTATGTCTTATGTTGGACACTTCTAGAATTTAACTTCTTCGCATTTCTATTGTTTGGGCTCTTCCTCTTGACAAAAACCCCTAACAAAAAGAAAATTTAAAATGCTTTTATTTAGAGGTGTCAATTTTGGGTTGATGGCCTGTTAAATTTGGATCTAACCCATAGTTAACTTGATTTAAATATGTTTTGACCTGAATTCGACCCATTCATCATAAGGGTCAAAATATTTGACTTAATGAGAATCTTGTTTTTCCAACGGAATCAAGCAAATTTTAGCTATTATATCAGATTTGAGCTTGATCCAAATAGTCGTCAGGTTAATCAAAATCCAAATTTTCTTGGCTATGTTTGAGTCAAATTATTAGATCATGTAATCTACTGATGGCCGTCCTCCTATTCTATTCGAGCAAAAAATGCTACCTTGTTTAGTCAATATATATTTTTGACGGGACTTATGTGTGCAATGTCATTTATACATAAATTTTCACATACGAGGAAATGATGGGCCAACATATAACATCATTTTATCATATACATTCCAGGGATAGTTGGATTTTAGTGAAACACAAAGAGGCTAAAATCATGACCCTACCGCCACAAATCTTCTGACACGCATTAGTTTCAAAAATACATTAAGATAGAGTGAGTGAAAATAGCATTTGTCATTTAAAGGTAACAAGCTCACCTTAATTGCTCTTGATCTCACTATTTTCTTGCAGCATCCTCCTCTTCTATATATGCCCCTTAATCAATATTTTCATGCAAACTCTCCCCATTTCCCAGGAAAAATTAAGCTCAGATTATTCTTAGCCAAATGAAAAACATAATAATATGTCCATTTATGTTCTGATGATTCTATCCCAATTTTCATAGTTCTTTTCTTCCTCTGTTGATAATGCACAAAAAGATGAATGAATGAGAGCACATCTCCCGCCGTGTATACAAAATACACATTTCTTAGGCACATGTGCATTATATTTCTTTCCGGATGATGGACCGGATGAGAACACATCTCCCGCCGTGTAGGGTTGTTAAAGATCCCATTTCGAGCCGATCCCAATGCTCCAGATCGGCTAAAAAAATCCGATAAAAAAATTTGGCTTACAGCTCGGCTCGTTTATTTCAATATGTTCTCAATCCAAATTGAAATTCGAATAAATTTTCGAGCAATTAACGATCTTCGAGCTAAATTCACAGTCGTATCATAATTAGGGTTATTAATGATCCAATTTCGAGCCGAGCTGGGGTCAGCTAAAAAAAAACTCGATCCAAAATATTAACTCATAGCTCGGCTTTTATTTTGATCTAAACCAAATTGCGAATCGATCAGTTATTGATCTTCAAGCTAAATTCACAGTCCTACTGTCATGTGCATGACGGCCCACCCGAACTGTTAATATGACTCCTATATGTATGATTGTTTATGCAATATTGATGGAAGAAGAAGAAAAAAAAGACACTCATAGAAACTATTGTTTAAGCAACACACTTGGAAGAGAGATAAGATATCTAGAGAGAGAGAATCCAAGACCGTAATTTCACCATAAAGAAGCGAAGCTTCCCCTTCTAAGCCCCATGATCTCTCTCTCTCTCTCTCTCTCTCTCTCTTGCCCCATGATCTCTCTCTCTCTCTCTCATCAATGGTACTTTCTTATCCCGAATCCTTCTCTTTTTCACTTTCCCAAAGCCCAACGCTCTCGGCCCGGCCCGGCCCGGCCCATCCAGCGACCAACTTTCAGAATCCAATGCATGCAGCTTTCTTTCTGCCCCAACATGATTATGATTTCTTGTAGCAGGAAGAACCTTAAATCTCCCCACCAATCTATCTCTTATCCCTCCTTTCCTCCCTTTCAAAACACAGAAGCTTCCTTGAGAACTGCAGCTGTGGGTCTCCATTCTCCCCCCTTTCCACTTTCTCTGCATTTCTCTCAGACCAATAAAGTTCAGGGGTATTTGTCTTAAATTTAATTTAATTCAGTCTTTTAATGCAAATAAAATAATATTTCAATGTTTTTCATGTAAATAGCATAGCCTATCTCTATTTCATACAGCTAATTAATTTGCAAAACTTGCAATGATATTAATACTGACATAATCATTGAATGTACATGTGTGTGTGTGTGTGTCTATATATATATATATATATATATATATATATATATAATATAATTTGTATATTGAATATACTATAATATGATAGACATGTGGGTTTAATATTTGACCAAATAAAATTCACATAAAAAAATGACAGTAAAATAATTTATATGTACCAAGGAATATACATATGAAGAACCTCTAGCTATTTAGGTTTTTGTGGCTTTTATTTGACAAACTAACAAATATCCTTGCTATAATATTACTAAAAGGCATAAATGTTAATTTAATATGTTGATAATACAAATTTTTTTGAAAAAATAATATAGATAAGGTAGTTCATATTTATCACATATTGGCCCATAGGAAAGAAAATTAAATATAATAGAACAATTAAAGAATGATGATGCACATTTCAAAATAGAAGCCATACCTAGTTTATCTTTTAATAATGCTAGCTAAGAGTAATGAGTTAGTTCCAAACTCTTATGAGAATAAACATGCATTCATTAGTGAAAAATTAGATTTACACTTATTAATTAAATTATGAGCATGGCTTGTCATCATTTTCGAGCACCCAATTGGTCTGGTGGGACTATTGGTCTAGCTAGACAGAACCACCTAGGGTCATTAACATGAGAAAATATTACGCATGACGACCGTATATGCATTCAACTTAAGATTCCAGCACGCCACTCCTAACAAGTTTATATAGCGGCATGCTCCAATCTCAACTGCAGTACAATAATCAACACTTAAGCGTAACATTTTTTCTATCAACATTATCCCACACTTGTGTAACCCTCCCCATTAAATTTAGATTTAACTCTTTAGACTATATATATATATATATATATGTATATATATAATGTAATTAAATATAAAGTTTTAAAGTGAATGAATAGGACAGTTTTACTCTTTTTCCCCAATAGAATGATTAAATCATAGATTAGCACTTGGATGGAAATAATTATGTTTCAGGCTGCATTGCTAGCCAAAGTGCTTCTTTATCACGTGCTGCCTGCAACTTTCAATGCATGAAAATCCCCATTTACGCTTTCTAAACACAATGTTTTCTTAATTAAATCAAGCCTTTGGCCTTCTCTTACATAATTACGCGCCATCCCACAAACATGGACACAAGATTTATTGACTAAAATTAATATGAAATGATTGTATTTTTGAAGATTTGAGTGCTATAAATGTAAAAATCAATGAAAATACACATTAATTGGGTCTAATTAATATTAATGATAATAAAGCAGGTAAAAAAAAATCAAGTAATTTAATCAATTAATCAATCTGCAGTAGCATTCATGAATGAAGAAAAAATAATTTAATTTATCATATCCATATCATTAATCATAAATGCAACTTTTTTATAATAAATTGAAAAGAAATAGATAATATGTATGTAGAAAAATCCAAGAAAAAAACATACAATAACTTTTTAATAATCTTATTAACAACATAATGAAATACTTTGCATGATTTGCAGTCAATCTATCCACAGTAGGAATATTAGTAATTACATTATAATGAAGGGTTAATAATATAATTATTCTCATTAATACAGAACTATATAGAAATTTTCTTAAATTAAAAATTGATTTTATCATTATCTGACATTACAAGATAATAATAATACCTCAGCAAAAACATCAAGCTTTCAAACCTAAATATATTGAGTTCTCATCATGGCATAAATCTAACTGATCATAATTAGCCTGAAAAAAAAAAAATTCAATCTTGATTCGATTGATCAAAGCTAGCAAGCATTGCTCAGCACAGTTCTCACTCCCAAAAGTCACTTATTTAAACATGATAATCTTCATCATCATATCATATTTTTGCATGCAAAAAGGAAAAAAAAAGAGAGAGAGAGAGTTAATTAAGCTCACCCTATCAGCCATAAGACAAATTCCTTCCTCTGCTTAATCCACTTCCTCTAATCACTGGACTCAACATCTCCTTCGTCAAAACAGGAGCTTTTCTGCATTCCTCACCTGAAACCCTAGGCTTTGCTTCATATACCTCCATCATGGACTCCACATCCAAGCTTCCGTTAATAACAGATGCAGAAATCTCATGCATCTGTTCAGACTTGCAGTTACAATTCTCCTCCTGTCCTGATCCAAACTGATAATCTTCTTCATCACCCCAAATCATAGCACTCTTCCCACTCTGATTAATGCTGTAAAATTCGTGCTGCTTTTTCTTCCCCATGAACATATTATTATTATCATCATTGTTTGATCTGAAAAAAGTGTCATCTTGATCGTTCATGTGATCAAGCTGATTGTTGTTGGTGAAGACATTGAGATCTTGAAAGGAGTGGAAGCTCACGGCCATGGGGGATGTCATCTCCTTCATTAAGTCTATTTGAACGGATCCATGGCCGCTGAAAGCTGCTTTGTAGGCATCTGCTGATGGTTGCAGGTTCTCACATGCAGCTAGGGTTTGGCATGCTTTTTCTAAGATGGATTGCATGTATTTTCCTTGAGCTTCAATTCTCATTTGAAGGCTTTTTTGTACCTAAATTTGTAAATTAGTTAGTAACTATATATAAAGTTGAAAACTTTATGAAATTTGATTTGGTAGATTTGTAAAAAACACTTTTTTTAAAAAATTTTTCTAACCTCTAGTTGTTCATGGAGTCTTCTTTGGACCTCCAGCTGCATCCTGAGTGCTTCTGCTGTCTGTGCGTTTCTGCTGTAAAATTTAAACTTAAACATAAAAGAAAAATAAAAATAAAATATATTTCACGTGAGAATTAAAAGGAGAAATTTTTAGTGTATATATTTCCGTCATTTTTTTTTATATTTTTATGAAATTAATTATAAGAGCTCATTTAATTGCTTGAGCTTATTAAATATACTTAAGAACTCATAATTATACTAAATTATATTACTTTAGAATTCAGTGCTAATTTCATACTTTAAAGCAAGTTCAAATATTCTTAAAAGCAATGCTTTTTTATCTAAAAAAAACATTTTTTTTTAAATATAAATCTTTCTATGTACCCAAAATTATGAGCCTTAACATATTTAGTGTTCTTTGATCCATTTTCTATTATTTAATGAGGTAACATATAATCAATCTAAAAAAACATTTTTTTTAAAAATATAAATCTTTCTATGTACCCGAAATTATGAGCCTTAACATATTTAGTGTTCTTTGAACCATTTTCTATTATTTAATGAGGTAACATATAATCAAAACAACTGCAAATAATTGCTTTTGTTATCATACAAGAAAGTTAAAAAAAAAATAAATTTTTTTAAATATTACTATATATTCTGAGCTAATTATAAGCACCCAAAAAAAAAAAAAAAAAAAAAAAAAAAAAAACCGGGGCAACACCCCCAACTCACTCTGTCATAGTTCGACCCATAGTCCCAGAAGATGATGCACCAATTCTTTGCATATCTAAAGCTGCCCTTGAAATCAAATTTACAAAAATTGCATATTAAACCAATTTACAAGAAAATAAAATAATTAAAAAAAAAAAAAAAAAACTACAAAGCTATATCTAAGCTCTCTCACCATCCTTGGAATGATCGTTGAAATCCTTGTGTGGCTGCTTCCCAAGCCTAAATTTCTGCACATAATTAATCATGCAAAACAAATATAATTAGCTGAAAACCTCAAAGAATTGCAAAAAACTAAAGTTTTGAATTGAAATGAAATAATTTGTTTTGCATGTTGCTTCATAATCTTATAAATATACCTGAAGATGGCTTTTAAGGTGATAGAGTGTAAGACCCTTTACCCCCATAACCCTCATAATTGTCTTCGGTGTGGCCTCTACAAAATCAAACACAGAGAATTTTGTAAGCTAGAAGAAGAAGAAGGTGATGAAGGGAAAGAAGAGTGATTTCCGACGACGGAACTGTCGGGGCCGCCGAGTTGGGTGACGGCATCGACGAAGCGGTCGTGGAGCTCGACGGTCCACCGGAGACGAGGTTTAGGATCGGTCGTAAGGACGAGGCCCGAGTCGCCTTGAACGCATGACAGAGGCCCTTCATGGGAATTCATAGTAGGCTTCTTGGAAGGGAACATTCTCTCTCTCTTATCTTTCTCTCTCTTTCTATCTCTAGTTGCTTATATCTCTCTCTCTAAGCTGCTATAGATTTTTGAAGAGATTCAAGAACAAAGGATGGCATATATGAAGGAATAGGGTGCGTTTTCTTTACAAAGAGATCTGTGGTTTCAGGAGAGCTGAGTTCAGTGGTCTCTCTCTCTCTCTCTCTCTCTCTCT